>NC_067167.1:24664025-24761322 GCF_903995435.1 Acomys russatus | reverse complement strand
TTAAAGTAATATTGTTACACCACAGAAGTGACATAGGAATTAGTGTGCTGCTTCTCCTCAATTATTAGCAAAACTCTATACATATCTCACAATTTAATAAGCTCTAGGAAATCTATGCATTGAATCATAATATATTTTTTCAAATAGAAATATGTTTTTCTCTCATACAATACATTTCAGCCACAGTTTCCCCTCCCCCTACTTTTCCCAGCTCCCCCATTCTCTTTCCCACTGACCCAGATCCACTCCCCATCCATTTCTTATTCAGAAAAGAGCAAACCTTCAAGAGATGATAGCCAAACAGGACAGAACAAAATGAAATAAGCAAAAGCCTTCATATGGGGGCTGGTAGGAGACCCACAAAAACACCAGGCTAAGAGCTATGCAGAAAACCTAGTGTAGAGCCCTGCAGGCCCCCTGCTTGCTGATATAGTGTGTAAGCCCATGTGAGCCCTGTTATTTGATCCAGTGGGTCATGATCTCGTGGTCTCTTCCATCCCCTATGACTCCTACAATCTTTCCTCTTCCTCGTCCATAGGTTTTCTGGATCTTTTAAGGCAGCTTTCCAATGAAGACATCCAATTTTGACACTCCCTCTGCATAATGTATGGCTATGGGTATCTTCACCTGTCCCCATCTGCTGCCGGGGGAAGCCTCTTTGATGATGACTGACAAGACACCTCTCTATGAGTATAGCAAAATATTACTAGGAATCATCTCACTGATTTTTTTCTTCTTGTCCAATTGTGTTTGGTTCTACCCTAGGTTCCTGGGCTATCCAGTCTCTGGTTCTAGGCCATCTGGGCAGTGTAGGACATGGGCTCCCTCTCCTGGCATGGCACTCAAGTTAAACCAAACATTGGTTGGCCACTACCACAAGCTCTGCACAAATGTTCAATTTTGTCCTGCAAGAGGACTGCGCCTCAAACCATGCTCTAGTTCCTTTGTATTAACATTATTCTATTTTTATTAAAATTGTTCTGTTGGTTTTACCCATTGATGTTTACTGCTGTGCAGTCTGTCATGTAGCTGGATAGACTTAACATTTCTGTGTAAAAATAGAAAAGCATGACAGTCACAAATAAACACCTTAGGAAGTAAATCATTCTGCATTCTATTATCTGTATGCCTCCTGGTTGGTGAATCCCATTAAAATGGATTCAGATACCGGAGAAATGGCTTGGTTGGAAGAAATGTTCTGCTAATTGCACTCTGTAAGTTACAGTGCCAACAGAGAATCAAGCTGCAACATGAAAGTCATAAAACTCAATCAGGATGAAAAAATAAAGGTAAACACAGCTTACGTAAATTCTGTATTTTCTCAATTTGTATCCCCAAGAAAAGAGAGTGTGAAGGGCAGACTTTTCCATCAAATGAAAGATTTTGGCACTTGAACATTTCCTTTTGTAACATTGGCATTTAAAAGAGTGCAATGGCTGTCTGTATTATTTATGGCCAATTTATGTCCCTTTTATGTTCAAGACTTTATTTTCCCTCTGTCTTAGCGACAGTGAGGAAGGGGCATTTAAGCAGATGTGGCTTAAGTCTCCATAAAACAACTTTATTTTTATTTTACTGGAACTCTGGGAGAGGAACGTCATAAAATTTTTTTCTGTATTGAAATTTAAATCTGTCTCCTGATTAATGTTTGCTAGACATTAAATAAAATACATGACTGATTCCATTCAATCAGTTCTTTGACACATTTACTATATATGTAATAAATTTAGATGGAAACTTGAATAAGTACTTGGGATTGCCAAAGTTGAAACACTTGAACAAGTAAAAGCTTGGCTAAATTTTAAGCTCTCAGAAATAACACGTGATGTAACAAAGTGGTTTTTATTTAGAGGAAAAAGATTAACATATTTTAATGGAATTGCAACAACTATACTTTCTTTAACCACTTAAAGAAAAATCCTAAGGAAGATGCTTAATTTTCAAGGCATGGGATACATTTTTCACAAACAATCTAGAAAAGCATAATAAAATGTGGATACATTGAAAAGGATGTTAATGTTATTTAATATATAAAGTTTGTTTATTTGTAAAGTTTATCTCGATCTTTCTGAATCACAGTGTAAAAGCAACACTGACATACAATTAGTGTTACAGGAGAAAAAAAATGCTAGATTCTACTTCTTCCAGTGATAAATTAAAAATCACCTTAGAGTCTGTAAGTCTACCAAATTAAGCATTTCTTGTCGATTTCTTCGTACTAATTAGGTTGCTATTGATGTGATCAACCCAATACAAAAAGCGCATTGGGGCAGATGATTTATGTTGGTTTACAGTGGTAGTCCATCACTACAGGAAGTCAGCAGGAACTCAAGGGAGGTACCTGGAGACAGGACCTAAAGCAGAGATGATAGAGGACCGTGTCTTACTGGCTTACTCCCCATACCTTGCTCAATTTGCTTTCAAAAAATCCCAGTACCACCCAGTCAGCCAGGCCTTTTCATATCAATCATCAGTCAAGAAAATACTCCCACAAAGATGTGTATTTTCTCAGTTGAGGTTCCTCTCACAAATTATCCTAACTTGTGTCAGGTTGGAAAAAAACCTAAACTGGACACATTTTTATTTCTATTATTTTTAATATTTGGAATTTGTTTTGTTTTATTGGCCAGGATCTTACAATCTCTTTCAGAATGGCTAGGACTCACTTTGTTAGGCCAGGCTTACCTCCAATATTTGACAATCCTCTTGTGTCAATTTCTCAGTTCTGGGATTACCAGCATGTGCCACCACACTCAGCCTTATGTCATAATTATTAGTCAGTATTTTTGGAAGTCTTATATTGATGGATAATGTTTACTTTTTAAAGTTAGAACATTTCATAATATAATGTATTAACATATAAAAATAAAATTCAAGGAAAACCATAAATAAATATATATATGTATATATATATATATAAATATGACTTGAAATACTTTTACATTGTGTGTCATTCATATAGAAGATAATGTTGACAGATCAGACTGTTCAAATAAATGAAATCATCCTAGTTATAATTTATCTACTCATACTTAGTAGGATAAAGCCGTGCTAGTGGGTCAACCTTTGGCAGACCTGTGCCAAGTTATGCCCCTCTAGAAATTATGCCACACAATCTAGTCTAAGAGGTTTATTGAAAGAGGGAGGAACATGAAAGGCCATCTCAAAATGGGGGCATGAGGGAGAGATGGAGACAGAAAGGCAGATAGACAGAGAAATAACATGACAGAGCATGAGTGAGAGAAACACAGAGATAGAAAGAGACAGAAAGCTAGAGACTTAAGCTGCCTCTAGATCCCCAAAGGGGGGCTGGTGGAAATGTCCGATTGCTAACACATGTAGCAATAGTAAAGAAACTCATGATGCTGCCACCCCAGTGCGCCTTTGTGTTGAAATAAAGCTGGAGCTGTTTCTTATTGCATGGTATGAACATCAGCCATCATAATGTAGAGAAGTGATAGAACCTCGCAGAATATGGTGGCCCACAGCGATGGCCCATAATCAACTATAGTAGAAATAAAGAGGTTGTCAACATAGAGTCATCAGAGCCTGACTTGAAATTTCAGCTATCACTTCCTCCTAACCCTCAGCTGCATGTAGTTAGTCTTGGCTGGTTTCTAGTCCATAAAAAAGTAGTCTTGGAGGATGGGGATTATTCAATGGTGGTGAGTGTGATTTTACAATGATGCAGCGCCCTCTGAGTCACCTATGCCCCTATAAATTAATTTATCAGTTCATCGATCATTTTGCTGTCTGTTAATGCCCTGACTCTGGCAAAGAAGTGTGGTTTTTTTGTAACTCCAAGGAAAGACAAGACAACATTTCCTTCTACTCTGAATTATTGGTATATTATGTATAGACATAAAGGCACAGAGAAGATTATTAAATGAACCAAGCCTTCTTAAATTTCCTATCATTATTTTTGGAAAATAATTTTGTTTCTAATAATATTTTTGCAAAATTGTTCATTCCTAACCAAAAGTAAGCTTAAAATACAGTTTTTCTTTTTCTCTTGCTCATTGCTTCTTGTACTACATAAAACTTATTTTGAATATTTTAGTATTTTTTTCTTGCCAATCTGTCATATCCTTTAGGTGTTTTAGTAAAGAAAATTAAAGAAGGAAAACATATTGCTTTTTTATTTCCATTTTTGCCATTTCAGTGATATACTATGCCTATCCTTCCATCTATTCCTCTGTAGATGAAATATTTTTAATTTTCATTTATTTTGAGTAAAGTTGCTAGGCTAGGATCTTGTGAAAACTTTCTTACTAGTCTACCATTTCATGTCTCTTGATGAACGCCTAGAATATGAGTTGCTATGAAATTTAAATTTTAAAGGAACTATAAAGTACATTTAACAAAATGGTTTGCCAAAGTAATACAAAGGCCAGTTCTTTTATTGAAGGAAAAACAAGCAAACAAACAAAACCAGTAAGCACAATCCAGGAGATAAAAAATTGGACAGAGTTGTACTAACTACAGCAGACAAATATGGGATTATACCAACACTGGTACCACCCTTTAATAAAGTAAACAGGAGCATTATTCAGGAATCTTATACATATTCATTTGGAAAAGTACCTTGTGTGGGGGTATTTAGTAAGCCTACTCAGCAAGGTCATATTTCAAGATAAAACAATGCTGGACCCTTTGCTGGCCATGATTATCCCCAAATCAAATATCACATATTTGGAAGATAAAAATGACAGGTAGGGGTTTTTCTGTGCATGCCTAGCTTTTGCTTTAAATATAGGGAAGTCCAACATGAATAATTTTGGACATGTTTAACATGACTCATAAAGAAGACAAAGAGAAGAGATACTTCTAGACATTTCCAGAATTATTTTTTTCCCCAAAGATTTTACTTTAAGGCAAAGAAACAGACACTATAAAATTACATTCGTGTGGAATGTGTTTTAAAGAGTTATTCCCTCCTGTAACTTCAGTCATGCCATTTTCCACTCCAGAATTTTCTGAGTGCAAATTTTTACGAGATCCCTATAGACACTTTTGATAGTAGTTGTTCTCCTGACTGAGAAGTCATATCTTCCTAACTTCAATTTTTTTTCATACTAAAAATCCAAGCAATGCTGCCTGTACATGCATGTGGGTGGGGTCATCCCTAGGGCATACGCAGCTTATCAGTGGTGTGTCTCATCTCAAGGAGCACATCTCACTTCCTCAGAAGCTATTATCACTCAATAGCTCTTAAGCAACATTAGGGGAACTGGGAAATTATAATCCATTTGATGTTGATCTTTCCATACATATATGTATATATTGAATATTTATTATATATAATATGTTGCTGTGAGCCCACTGTGTAGCAGCCATGTCATTTCTAAGTGCCAGCCTTTCACAGCCTTTCTTCTCACCTTCCAGCTCTTCGATTCTTTTCACCCTTATTCCATGATGTTCTTGAGGTTTGGCCATTAGTGTGGAAGTAGATGTTTTCACCTGCAGTGGAGCACTCATATTCCCTTATTCTTAGCTCTGCATTAACCACTACCCTCTGTAATAAGACACTCGAACTAAAGTTGAGAGCAACACAAGTCTTCAGACATAAATATGTATCTATTTTAAAAGATTTACTTTGCATTTGGGTGTTTGTGTGTGTGTGTGTGTGTGTGTGTGTGTGTGTGTGTGTGTGTGTGCATAGATGTTTTGGCACTGAGTGTACAGTGTCCAAAGAGGCAAAAAGGCATTGGATTCTCTGGAACTGGAGTTATAGATGGTTGTGAGCCACCATGAGGTTGATGAGAAGCAAATCTGGGTCCTCTAAGAAAACAGCGAGTGTTCTTAACTGAAGACCCATCAATCCAACCCCTAAGCATAATACTTAGGCAGAGTTTGTGTATATTTAGTTGCTAAAATTTTCTACATCCATTCAAGTCCTGGAATGCTATTTTTAAAATTACTATTATCTAGTTGTCCAAGGCTAGAGCTTAGCAATACATTTTGGGGATTAAGAGAGAGAGAAGAGAAAGAGAGAGAGAGAGAGAGAGAGAGAGAGAGAGAGAGAGAGAGAGAGAGAGAGAGAGAGAGAGATGTGTGTGTCTGTGTGTCTGTGTGTGTGTACATATTGTGCAGACGTGCATATGTATGTCCTCATGCCTATGAACAACAAAACAAAACAAAACTTTAGATGTCTTGTTCTTGTATCCTTGCCTTCTTTTTGAACCAAGATCTGCCACTAACCTGGGACGTCACCAGTGCAGCAACCCTGGATGGCCAGAAAGTTCTAAGATCTTCCTGTCTTTGCTTCCCCAGCACCCTGATTTACAGCACTGGGATTCTATACACTGCATCATCTTCTCAGCACATAGCATTTTCTTTTATGGGAAAGAGGAAGACTTCTAATATTTCCCATTTCTTCCCATGAAATGAATCTTTTTCTTTTTTAACAGAATGTACTTTCCTGGTAGTTCCTAACAGAGATGCCTGGGAAATGATAGATTTTCCAAAGC
The DNA here is from genome assembly GCF_903995435.1 of Acomys russatus. Taxonomy (NCBI): domain Eukaryota; kingdom Metazoa; phylum Chordata; class Mammalia; order Rodentia; family Muridae; genus Acomys; species Acomys russatus. The sequence continues at coordinate 24,754,852 of NC_067167.1, read as the reverse complement.
TTCTCATGGTGTTTCCCTTTACTAACAGACCTGTGAGGCAGCTGATTGGGAGTTGCAGCTTCTGAGGGGAAGGCAAAAGCCAAGCAAGTGCCTGGTGTCTCTACAGGACAATTGCTATCAGCAAGATTTTATTCCCTGTGGGAAGACAAATGCTAATTAAAGAAACAGTGGGAAGCTCAGTCACACTGAATTAGTAAATACAACCACACAAGAAAAGCTTCTCTTGATATCCTGTGAATTGGAAACTCAGAGGTTGCAGGCAAGATGTGTAACATTCTCAAAATGACAAAAGTATGGAGAAGGAGAATTGGTGGTAGCAGGTGTAAATGAAACAAGGGAGACATATAAAGAAGTAACCCATTAGAATAGCTTTCTAAAGATACAATGATGCACTGGTAATCCTTCACCTTTGCTGTGGCTATTATACAAAAACACAGATTACTCACATGCAATCTTGTATTGATAAGTTTTCTGCTTTTGATAATGCACTATCACTATGCAATCAAAATATCACAAATTATTTTGTATTCTTATATGAGTCTATGATTATTTCAACCAAAAATTTAAGTGAATCAAATGTCAAAGCGCCATGTGTTGAGTCACACAAACTAAAAAGCTCATTAGTATTAATATTAGAATTTCATATTCTATTACTACCTTTTAGAAAAATTTTAATTCTGCTCTCTGTAATGTTGATGTCTGTTAATATTTAATGCAAGTAAAACTAGTTCCCTCACATGCTTCTCATAGTCAATTTTTCTACAATGAGAATTCATTGCTGAAAAAGGGGATTATGATAATTTCTAAGCCAGTGACAGTTTCTATATTCAAAATACATTGTAGAATCATGGCACACTTAAGCTGGAAGGGATTATTTTTCACTAGGAATCTAGATATTGTCCAAACAAACAAACAAACAAACAAACCAGAATAAAGGACTAGTGTCCTGTGAAAGCACCATAAGGACCTGTCATTACTCAGAACTCATTCTCAGCAACAGAAACTTATAAACATATTGTCAGCTGGGCGTGGTGGGTCATGCCTTTAATACAAGCACTTGGGAAGCAGAGGCAGGGAATCATTGTGAATTTGAGGTCACCCTGGTCTACAAAGTGAGTCCAAGACAGTCAAGGTTACATAGAGAAAGCCTGTCTCGAAAAACCACAAAAACAAACAAACAAAACAACCAACAGCAACAACCCCCCCCCAAAAAAACCTATACTGTCATAGAATGCATTTACTACTCAAGTAGAAATTCTCAATATGCTTTTTTACCTAAAGTGTGCTTAGAAATGGGTGTAATCTAAGAAGGGACAGACTTCCCTCTTATTGTCACCTAGTTTTAGCTTTATGCTGTCACTTAAGAACTCTCATTCACAATTAGTAATCAACTGTTTTGTATACTTGTTTTCAGTTTTCATTTTGACAAGCACTGTAGTTATAGCTATTAGAATAAAGTCCCTCAACTATTAAAAAAAAAAAAAAAAAAAAAAAAAGAACTCTCATTCTTCTTCAGCCTTCTGGCTCAGGTGACTATTCAGGTAGCAAACTGTCTCTGTCATCTTCTCAGTTGGAAAGCTACTAATCGCCACTCCCGGCATACTCCACAGATCAAGTTTATTCCTTTTCAAGTCTCTGATGGGGTTGAAGACTAGGTAGTTTAGATTTACAAAGTTTTGTTGTTTAGGGATTAAGATGTGTTTAAGTCTAGATAGAGTTTTTAAGTTGATCATAACAAGATGTGATGGAGATTGAGTTACATTCAGAATGTTAGACGTACCAAGATAGGAAAGATGTTTTTTTCAAGGCTGTCGAATACAAATAGCCAAAATACTATGAATGTAAAATTTTTGATTCCTGATTGTGTCATGGTTCTTCTTGCTATAGGTATTCTACTGTGTGTGTGTGTGTGTGTGTGTGTGTGTGTGTGTGTGTGTGTGTGTGTAATAAAATAAATGGATATGTAAAAAAGAAATATATTTTTAATTTTTTATTATTTATTCTTGTTACATCTCAATGGTTATCCCATCTCTTGTATCCTCCCATTCTTCCCTCCCTCCCATTTTCCCCTTATTCCCCTCCCCTATGACTGTTCCTGAGGGGGATTTCCTTTCCCTGTATATGCTCATAGGGTATCAAGTCTCTTCTTGTTAACCTGCTTGAGAATTGAAAAAAAAAGAAGCCTTTCAGCTGTGAGTAGGAAAACTTAAACTTGCTCTAGACAGTCTTGAGAAAAGTCCTGTTATGACACTTAAATCATACTTGTTTAACCATTTCAGGTTCAATTCTTTTGTTTGCTCTCCCCTTTCATTTCTTCCATTTTGTAGATGGAGAATTCTTGTCTGAGTTTATTCCATCCATCATACATTTACCCCTGGATTAAAATTCATCTCTCTTTCCACTCCCATGAGTAAAAGACTTTTTTTTCCCTCTGAGCTAATACATGGTCCATTTTTGGTATTTGTTTGTTTTCTTGTTTTGTTTTGAGCCATGAGGTTGCCTGGGCTGGTCTTGAACTCACACTGTAAAATAAACTGGCTTTGCAACAGTGATCATCATGCCTCAGCTTCCCAAATAAATAACAAGAGTTGTGTACCACGAGTTGTAAGGATGCACACCACACTCACACTCAGATGACTAAAAGCATTTATCTTTACCTGGAGACGTTATCTTTAGTTCACTATGTATGTTCCAGAATCCAGGAAACCCATATATTCAGAGGTCTCCAAGTCTATAATTTGATGAAGCACTTTCAATGCAATAAAAGAAAAAAGGTTTCACATTCTGAAGGACAAATAGAATAGACATCAGAAGCAGTTGAAGAGAGGGAACGAGATGAGACCCTAACATAGATGTCCTCTGAAAGACTCCACCCAGCATAGTATCAAAGCAGATGCTAAGACTCACAGCCAAACTTTGGACAAGAAGAGTGTGGACAGAAGGACCAGGAGGGGACAGGAGCTTCATAGGAGACCAACAAAGCCAACAAACTGGACCTGGTGGGGCATGCAGAGACTGATGCACCAAGGACAATGCATGGAGAGGACCTAGACCCCCTGTTCAGATGTAGCCAATGGACAGCTCAGTCTTCATGTGGATTCCCTAGTAAGAGGGTCAGGGGCCCCTGACATGGACCCTGGTGCCTGCTGTTTGATCACTTTTCCCTGATGGGGCAGCCTTGGTGGGCCATAGAGGAGAAGGACGCACTAAGTCCAGACGGTAGGGGAGGAGGGCTTCCCTTTCAGAGGACTGGGGGCGGGGTGAGGAGGAAGAGAGAGAGGGGTTATAATTGGACATAATATGAAACATTATGAAAAAAAGAAAGAAAAAAAAAGAAAAAGAAAAAGAAACTACATGGCACCAAAACTGAGGGATTACACCCTGGGTCTTTGAGCAGCCTTTTATATTCTGGTGAAAGCCTTCCTGACGTTTCTCCTTGTTGTACTGTAACAGTCATTACTGTACTAGCATTTTACTTGTCTGAAAGGCTTTAGATAAATAGTTTGAAGCTCAAAATCGATTTTTAATTAAAAAGAAAACTTCCATCTCTCTTAGAAAATTCAGGACTAAAAGTGAACGAGGGACTATTTTGAAACCAGGGCAATCGAAGTGTCACCAAAACGGCACTCCGTCTCTCGCTCTTTTATTTTCTTTCTCCCTTAATGTTTTATCTCCATTGGGTCTGATTTTTTCCTAAGACAACTAATTCCTTTAAGCTTTATCAGGTTTGCACATGGGAGACTTAAAACAGTCTCCTTCCTTTCAGCATCAGAATAAACGTTTCCTTTCCCTTTATATGGAATCTTAAAAGCTCTTGGCAACGATCTTGTCCATGTGACCTGAGTCAGATCTGTTCCTGTGGATGACGGATTGGCTTTCCAGGCTGTTGAGCCTATCATTACTTTTTGAGAGGGAGAAGAATACAGCTGTTCCCATGACAACAGCATGTTGTTTTTAGATAATTGCATGGGTGTTTCTGGGCAAACCCATGGCCGGTTATATTATTGTCTCTGGGCTGTATGTTCTTGTCTCTTTCCTCTGGATCCCATTGCTATGAAAACTTTTCTCCTTTACTGTTATAGTCTCTATACCCACTGTGAAGAGAAGCCCTTGTTTCCAACTCTAAGGTCCAAAGCAGCTATCAGGAATATCATATCAATGTTTATTTCAAGTTTAAAATATTCCACTTGTATTTTGCATCTCTTTCCTAGCTCACACAGCTCACAAGCAAACAATGTCTGTACCAAGGAAGCATCTCTTGGTATCTACCTGGACCTGTCTAAATATTCACCATATACATAGTTTGATAAAAAGTGTTATTTAGCATTTAAGTTTAAATAATTCAGATATTATAAATACATTACAGAATTGTTCAAAATTATGAATCACTTATGTCACTCAAATAGTTCAATTGAATATAATTCCAATTTCAGTTAAAGTCTATCACTATGGGTATTTTCTCTTAGCCACATTATTGCAAATGTATTATAGAACGCCTCTCTGAGTTTGTTTCCTTCTTAGCACTGTTATGAAGGGAATAAAATGACAATTAAATCAATCCAAAACCACAGGTGACAACCTCAATTCATGCACAAGCTAGGAAGGATTTTTTAAATTTTTGATATATTAAAAGCTAAGTTTTCCATGTAACTTTTCCTATATTTATAGTTTGTATGAGTTGCAGTGTGCATCAAGAAGGTATTTTTCCTAAAAAGAAACCACCAGAAACTCATCCCACTCTGTAATTCATTACCCACATTTGTATTTCTCTCACATTTCCCCTTGATGGGAAAGAAAGATTCTGGGATTGAAGCCACTCAAGTATGTTCAACAGATACCTAAGCTATTTGGTATTTGGGAAATTCCCATACACAATTCATAGAGAGAAAATGAATCAGAGAGCCAGGAGCCCTATGGGGCTGGACAAGTTTTGCAGAGACAATGAAGCCAGATCAGAGGCAGTGGCAAAAACAAACCAGGCATGCAGATACTTGAATGCAATCTCAGTTACACACATAGAAACTTTTTCTTTAAAAAAGGGAAGAGGAAACATCATTCGAACGTTCACGTATGACTAATGAGAAATTAAATTGGTCTATGCTGTAGTTTTATTTTCCTTTGTTATGATAGAATACATAACAAAAACAACTTTAAGAGAAAAAAAGACATTTTATTCAGCCTACAGCAATTCAAAGTTACAGGCCATTAGTGTAGGGAAATCAAGGCAGCAGCTGGTCACACGTATAGAAAAGAGAAAATAAATGAATGTATGCTACCACTCAGCTCTCCTTCTACACCCTCAGATAGTCGAGAATCCCCTGCCTATCTAAAAAACAGTGGCAGCCACCATGGACAGGTCTCCTACCTTAATTAATGTAAACAATAATAGTCCCGCTAATGACACAGCTGCAGCCAATTTGATCCAGACATTGTCCTATTGAGACTCTCTTCCCAGGTGATTCTAGATAGTATAAAGTTGGCATGAAAGAATATAGTGCAGATTTACCTCATGAAGGACACATGGTAGACACCACAGATATAGTTACAAACACAGGATTTCTGCTGTCATGACATCTATAATTTACATAGGAGGACAAAAGAAAAATTTACACTACATTTAGTACTTGGATGGGCCAGTTTATGCCTACGTGAAACAAACTAGAATCATTTGGGAAGAAGGAGATCCTATTGAAACATTATCTATAAAATTGATCAATCGGCAATCTGTCAGGCATTTTCTTGACTAATGATGGATGGGAGAGGGCCTAGCCCACTGTGCATGGTGCAAACCTTGGAAGATGATCTTGCAGTATATAAGAAAACAAACTGAGAAAATCAAGAGTGCAAGGACATAAGCAGCATTCCCACTGTTCCCACTGTCAAGTTCCTGAGAAAGATGAACTATAAACAAGCTGTAAGAGGAAATAAACCCTTTCCTCTTGGAATTGCCTTTGCTCATGATTTCTATAAAAGTAATAGAAAAGTATCTAAGACAGTACTGATAATTACTACAGGTAGCTACAAAAGAGAGCTAGAGAGACAAAAGAGAGAGAGGAGAGACATGGAGAAAGGAAAGAAGAGAGAGGACTACTAAGTTGAGGGGCTAGGGAATAAAAAGACATGAAAAAAGTACTCTGGGAAATTAGGGTGAGTTTACTTTTTTTTACTTTTGTATTTTATTTTATTATTATTTTTTAATTTTTTATTATTAATTTATTCTTGTTACATCTCAATGGTTATCCCATCCCTTGTATCCTCCCATTCCTCCCCCCCCCATTTTCCCATTATTCCCCTCCCCTATGACTGTTCCTGAGGGGGATTACCTCCCCCTGTATATTCTCATAGGGTATCAAGTCTCTTCTTGGTAACCTGCTGTCCTTCCTCTGAGTGCCACCAGGTCTCCCCCTCCAGGGGACATGGTCAAATGTGAGGCACCAGAGTACGTGAGAAAGTCATATCCCACTCTCCACTCAGCTGTGGAGAATGTTCTGACCAGGGTGAGTTTAAATGAGATAATTTTAAGTAGAGGAAATAACTGGAAAGAAAATGGTGCTTCCTGGGAGACAGGCATGACTGGAAAAGAGTAAAGGAATTGAGAGTAGTAGAAAGGGTATCAGAGTCATATCAGAATTGAAGGGTTATGGCCATACTACCCTTGCAAATGATAACAAGCTTTTAAGCAGGCTACCAAGATGAGACTTGATAGCCTATAACCATATAGTTGGGGAGGACTATAGAAGAAGAGGTAGGTAAAGGATTTAAACAAGGGTTTTAAAAGAAGTAGCTGCCTGCCCATGGCTGATGGCCACCCTTAGCCTATTATGAACGTGTAGCTGTTATTTAATAACTGAGCTAATTATTTCTCAAAATTATACTGGGGATTACTGAGTTTCATAAAATATACCTATTATGTGGAATCTGTTGACAATATAGTTGACAAAAGAAGAAGAACAGGATCTCAGAAGATGACAATTATTCCAACAATTGGTTTTTATTTTTGCTATTTAAATTGTGACACTATGAACAGATCATTTGTTCATTGCCTTTGTTGTTCAAGTTGTACTTTAAAATTTAGACAGTACCAACAGTTATATTCTCAGAAGACTACATTAATCTTCAGAGTCAGAAATGCTGCAAATTTTAAGCAGAAAATAATATTTTATTGCTTTTATGCTTAACTGGGTATCTGTGTAATGCATTGCCTCTTTATATTTTAATATGTTTTTTCATGTTACCATAAAACCACATGCTAAAACACTATCTCATTTTAAAAACATTTTATTACATTTATTTACTTAGTGTACATACATGTGTCTACATGTGGGCAGAACAGTATCAGAGTATGTATGTCTGGAGGTCAAATAACTTGTGGAAGTCAGTTTCTCTCATTGAGTCATATAGGTTCTGGGAGAAAATTCAAGTTATCGAGACTAGTATCAGGTGTGTTTAGCTGCATGGACATCTCAATGCTCTGGAATTATATCTTTCCTTGAGATCATGATAAAGAAATTTTAATCTGTCTTCTAGGATACCTAGCTAAATAATTTTGTCCTTGGGAATTTACAAAGATTTCTTTGTAAATTTAATCACAAAACATTTTAAATTCCAGAATAATATATTAACAGCCAGCATGGGCTTCACTGTGGTTGATTTTTTCCCCACTCAGTTCAATTTACAGCTTTCTTTTATTAATGTATTATTTCCTGTCACATTTAAATTTTGTCAGAAATTGTAATCTGTTCTTAATAATATAAAAAAAATTGATCTGAAATTCAGAGCTACCCAAGAGCATCCAAGATGCCTGTCTGAATCATCTCTCCCTTGCAGTGAGCTACACTAACAAATTGCTTTTCCTCTACATATTTTGAACTATTAACAAGCATGTAGGCATTTCATCACTATTTATACTGTTTCTTGCAGCTCTGTTTGTTGCATTGGTGTCAATTTTATACATCATGTGATCTTAAACTGCTAGATTTCGTCAAGACAAAATGTGTTGGGCATGTCAATACATGATCCATATGCATAAAACATGAGAAATCACAAAACAGATGTGCTCGGAGATGGATGCTGCAAGTCTCCTTCCTCCAAACAGTAATTCTAATAAGTCCCACTGTGCATGGTTCTCCTTAGGAAAAAAAAAAGAAGGTGCATGCATACTTGTATTTGATGCTTATAATAGTATATGCCTGATAAGAAAGGTCTTGAAGCAAACCAAGCCCATTTCTTGAAATTTTTTATATATGACAGCAGGAAGAATCTTCCACAGAACAGTTCTTCTTTTGTTTTGTGTGTGTGTGTGTGTGTGTGTGTGTGTGTGTGTGTGTGTGTGTGTGTGTGTTAAGCCTTAGGAAGAGGTTGATGTAGATACCTCATTTGGGATAAGACATTCCATAGTCACTTATTATCTGTACTCTAGCTAGCTGGGAGTCTCTTTATTGATTGCTATCCACTGCAAAAAAGACACCTCTCTGATGAGAGATGTAACATGCACTAGTCTATGTGTAAAAAGCTAAGTACTGAGAATGCAGATTGTCACAATGCCTATTTAACAAAATGGTACTACCAGGTTCACTCTTAGGGCATAATACTTCCGCAGTCGTGGGTTCTTGGCCATGTTTATAGTGCCAGACATGAGTTCTCTATTCAGAGCAGGCCTTAAGTTCATTCAGAAAATTCTTTGTTGCACCCAGATCATTCATGGCAGTATTGTACAAATGGGCACATCTATCCACATTAGTTTTTTTGTTGCTCATGGAGTGCATAACTTGGTAATATTGTTGATGACTTTTCTTCCAGAAGCCTTCATAGTATAATAAAGTACCATGATGGACATTGGGGAGAATGACATCAGTTTAGTACAATATTGATTTTGCTACGTCTGTGACCAAAGTATACGGTGTCTTCAGCAATCCTAGTGACTAGACAAGATCTGTGGCAATTAACCTGTACTGTTTTGTAGGTGTCTGGGACTACCCTGATCAACAGCTTTAAGGGAGGTATCTCAAATGTTGACATTTCTGTTGTTTTTTGTTTTGTCTTTTTTGTTATCTTATGGATTCTGGGAAGCATACTTTCCCTCTATGTAGTATATAGGGAGATTATTATAAGCTATCATGTTAATATATAACTTTTACACACATTAGGTTTTCTTTTTCCAAGACAGGGTTTCTTAGTATATCCTTGGCCTTCCTGGAATTGGCTCAGTACACCAGCCTGGCCTTGAATGTACAGAGTCTCACCTGCTCTGCCTCCAAAATGCTGGGATTAAAGGTACACACCACCACTGCCTGGCTCTACAAACATTCTTAATGTTAGCGATTCCTCTTCATACTTCTTCCTCTCACCTATGCCTTCATCTTTCTCACCACCTAATCCTCCCTCCTCCATTACTTCTCTCTTACCTTTCCTATCACCAATCCGGTCATCATGGCCTCTTTCTAGTTCCCTGGCTTCCAGAAGTACCCCAAGTTAAACTTTAAAGACTTGAGGTTTGGTTCTACAAAGAACAAATGCAGAGTCTGTCTTTCTTTGTCTAGGTTACCTCACTAGGCAATTTGTTCTAGTTTCCTGGACATTTCTTTAATTTATATGTCTAATGTTGACATTTTCCTCAAGCTGACATTTTGTGTATTTATGACTGCTTTAGAAAATATCTGTTGCAGCACCTGCCACACTGAATCTCAAACTTCTTGAAGACCCATACCACAACTTTCCTTAATCTCATCTCTTTCCATTCGTTTTTATTTTGTCTGTAAAAATACCTATAAGATAGATATATTTTCTATATTTTTCAAAAATAGATATAATATACTCAAGAAATTTTGCTACTATACGTTGTTATTAAGTCCATTCACATTGCCTAGTAAAATATTATATGTTATAGTGATGCTCAATAGAACCAATGGAATGAATTCATGCTAATTTGGGTGTTCTTTAAAAGTATAAATGACCAGCACGGTTGGCAGACCTAGACCCAGAGGGACTTGCACAAACTGCTGTGTCAACCAAGGTGAATGCATGCACTAAACCTGCATTCCCTGTTCAGATCTAGCCAATGGACAGCTCATTCTCCACAGTTGTGGGGAAAGTGGGCACTGCCTCTGACATGAAATCTGGTGCCCCAGATTTGATCACTTCCCCTTGGTGGAGAGGCCTGGTTACACTCAGAGAAAGGAAAGCAGGATATCCTGATGAGACCTGATAGGCTGTTGTCATATGGTGGGGGAGGGGGTCCTCTTCTGTCAGAGGTCTGGGGGAGGGGAATAGGGCAAAAGACGGAGGGAGGGGAGAATGGAAAGATACCAGTAAGGGCATAACAATTGGGATGTAATATGAATAAATTGTTTTAAAAAATAAATAAAATACTTCATCCAGAAAACAATAAAAATAAAAGTATAAATGAATAAATATAATTTTAACAGGCCTTAAAATTATGTTCATTTAGTGTCTATACTATCTTTTGTGGAAGAAATTTCATATAAACTATATCAATTTGCTTCTTCACAAGTAATTCAGGATTTTCTTGATAGAAATGTCTGTCTATTGATCCTATTCTGACGTTAAAGCTGTGCAGACATCTTTATGTATAGTTGGACTTTTGTCTTCATTGCAAACTCTAAGGGGGCTCAACCCCTGGATCTGGTGCAACATTTATGATTTTGTAATTAAATTTTGACTTCAAGTAAATTGAAAGAAAGTTGTTTTACTATGCATCAGATTATCTTTTCTGAATAAAAAGATTACTTCTCATGCTTACAAATGTTTTTCTATGGGATCCATAATAATGAAAAACAAAGGTACTACATGTTATTTATTTGTACCTTAGGAGTTGCTGTTATCTGTCAAAGCATCATGAGTTAAGAGTGCCCAGGTCAGAGAAGGGACTTTTGGGAATGTGTGCAGTTCTGTTGTGGTCTCTTGACCTACTCTATGTCTAGTTGCCAGCTTTCACTTATTCTTTGTAGCATCAGAAAAGCTTAGATGAAATCTCCTGTTACAAAACTTCACTAATTGCTTATAAACATAAAGATCTGTCACCATGCACATAATTTTAGTACTTATCATTTTCACTCAATTCACCACTTGGATGGAGCAGGATTTTATATTAAACACCTGGCCTGAAGCACTCAGTAGGAAGATCAAAGAAACAAATCCCCCTTTCTCTAAATATCTCTTTCCTTCAACTTTATCCCTTGAAGTAAAAATCTTGTAGTGGGTTCTGCCATATTATGAGATTCTAAACATGCTGAGAGTTGACTAGAATGGTGAGTGAGGGAAAGACAGGTCTCCAGGTACAGATTGAATGCATATTGCCTATGAAACATTTTTTTTTTTTTTATTGAGAGCAAGAGCTTTCAAGTTGGGCAAACTTTAATTCTAAATTTTTGTTGTGTAGCTATAATAAAGTAGTAGAGTACTTAGCAACTAAAGGAACCTCTTTGAGAATTAGTTTATTACCCAGAAAATCAGAATTAACACCTACTAGCATAGCTTGCAAATGTACTAAATTTAATAGAAAGTTTCAGTTAAATATTGTATATCCATTTTGAGGGAGGAACAACAGGCAGATGACATAATTATCTTATAAACTTAAATTAGTAAAACTATTGTTTAAAATGGTTATTGTTTAATTTTATAAAATTGTAGCCAACTGATGAAATTACTTCTGAATTGTCAGACAATTAATTAATCATGATATTGGGTGGCACCAAAACTGGTTATTTTTGAACTGCACTGCTATGACTTTCTGACCTTCTAGACTGAAAGTGACTGTTCCTGCTTCAGAGACTTGTTATGGGTATTTCTAGCTTCAGAGCTGTTGACATTTTAGTTCTACAGTATGAAAGGCAATTGTGTTTTGGGGAACATGTTGCTGTGTCTCTGACCTCCACTTTCCAGACTTCAATAACTATCTCATCCTTTCTTTCTCTGATTTTATTTCAATTTATTTCAACTTTAGTGGTGTCAGAGATCAAGCCCCAGGTGTCACTTACAACAAGCATGTGAAATTTTCCTCTGAGCTATATATACCTCCTGTCTTCACAACTGAAATGAATCCTGTGAATAGTAAAGTAACATTTCCCTTTGTTAAGAACCACTGACTTAATGAAAACATTCACTGTAACAACATGGCTGACATATAACCAGTATATAATATTAGATTTACATCATATAATGAACATTAAAAAATAATTTATACCATTTATATTCTTACATAATAAAGTTCAACAAAGAAATTTAAATACTAAATAATTTTCATCTCTAAAAATAATTATAAGTAATTAATAGTAATATAAGTAATTAATTATAAGTAATATTAGTAATTAAATGTAATTATAAATTTCTCTTTGAATTTGAGAAAATTAAAGCTAATCATTCTTTTGAGATAAGTATTATACTAAATTCAATTATCACGTTGAAGCCAAAATATTAGTACCTGATAAAGTAATTAGCACAGAAACAATATATTTAAAAATTATATGAAATATTTTAGTAGATATATCAGTTTTCTATTTCCTGCCAACCTTAGAAAGTCCATGTGACAATGTGTCACATGACCTTAAGTTTAATTATATAACAGATAGTTATTATAATGAGCTACCTGTACCACCATTCAGTTCAAAGACAAGATATTCCTGAGGATCAAGTGTGCACACGGCTTAACATGTGTACTTAACATCTGAGTACTTATTCACAGACCATACTTAGATAGTGGGGGTTCTGATCTCATGCTTTCTTAGGCCCTGGCCCAAGCCTTAATTCTTTTACCCAAATTAAAGATGCTCCTACAGGTGACCATGGTTTCAGAGCTTGTTAGAGGACGAGTGGATGAACAAATTCTTTTGGGGTAATTTCATCAACGTTCAGTTTCTCTTTCTCTCATTCCTTTGTAATGTGCTTCTGAGAATTCCTTTAAAAAGGAAAGGAAAAAAAGTAAAGCCGACACATCTGTCCCAGAATTGTATTCCTGGAAACTCAATCTACTTTGTGTTAGTAACTGAAAAGATGACTCAGAACTTGTATTTTGAAGACGGAAGAGGACTTGGAAGTGAACTACCCAACAGATAGCATCTAGGGTGCTGACAGCTCCTAGCATGCTTTGAGCGTGAGATTATTAAGACTTTTACTCATAACAATCTTGGAACAGGAGCAGAAAAGATCATCCTCTGCGCTCCCACAAAACTCCTCAAGGGGAAAAAAGTCTGTGGCTCACCTGAAGTCTCCTTACTAGAGCTGCACTGCTAGATGGGGGAAGAAAGAGTGAAAGAGCTCAGTGAAGTATAGCTGGTAGAAGGTTTTTATGCAATAACCAGCTATGTGTTGTGGAAGTAATTGTAGAATACATCTTCCATTAATGCATTGAGAGGTATTAGTGAGAGGAATTCTTTCACTACTGAGTAACACTCCTGATAGCTGCAAATATGATGATTTGTATAGAGTTTGGAAGAAGAAGAAGAAGAAGAAGAAGAAGAAGAAGAAGAAGAAGAAGAAGAAGAAGAAGAAGAAGAAGAAAAGGAGGAGGAGGAGGAAGAAGAAGAAGAAAAAGAAGAAGAAGAAAAGAAGAAGAACAACAAGAAGAACAAGAAGAAGAACAAGAAGAAGAACAAGAAGAAGGACAAGAAGAAGGACAAGAGAAACAAGAACAAGAAGAAAAAGAAGAACAGCAACAAGAAGAGCAAGAAGAACAAGAACAAGAGAAACTTTTTCTCTGTAAATGTGAAAGAAGCCTCACCCAAAGAAACATTGTAAAACAGTACAGAACTGTATCTAGACACAAAATACATAAAAACATCTTACAAATGTGGAGCTTGATATATCAGTAACAAGTAATGTTTGGAGAAGCCTGGAGGAATTGCTTAACAGGTGAACTCTGGCCAAGCCAGACATCCTGAGTTCTGTTCTTGGGATCAAAATGGTGAAAGGAGATAAAGTTGTCCTCTGACCTTCACACGTGTGTTGGGGAACAGAGACTTTACTCACTCACACTAACAAATAAAATGCACACATTTCTTTTAAAATAGAGTTTGTGGGATGAGTTGGAAGGATGAACGGAGAAGTGGAAGTGATGTAAATATGTTTTACTTAAAATATATACATATACATCATACACATATGTGAATGCAATAACAATCAATGAAAAAGAACCCACAAATTTTAATTTTTGTAAGGAGGAATTATGGCAGGGTTTGAAGGGATAGAAGTTAAGGTGAAAATATAATATATTCTAATTTCAATATTAAAGGAAATTAAAAGAAAACATAATCCAAGTAAATGGGCAGAAAAAGATGGGCAATTATTCAAACAAAAAGTCCAAATCATTTACCAGCTTCTGAATTTGTGCATGGGGTCTTATGATGGAACCACTTATTAATGAATCTGTGTATAACTTTAAAAAATGCTTCTGAAAGTTGAGACCTAATGGATTCCTTCATAGAAAACTGTGTCACATGACCACAGGTGCACTTTACCTCTTCCCTGACACTGGTAATTCATTGAACATTTTCCTGTCTCCACTGCACAGCCGAGATAATCAACATGGTAAAGGCAGGCTTGTAGTTTTATTCCTATCTTACAGGAAACTGTCCACTCTTCACTAAGTCTGACGTTGCTTGTGGTATTTCCACAGATGGCATTTCTGCAGCTGATGAGGTTTTCCTCTATTCCTATTTTACCAATGATATAACAGCAAAACAAAGCATGAACAGATGATAAATACTCTACCTAGGAAAAAGAAAAGACCCATATGCTGTATGTTCAAAAATTGTATTCAAAATACATGATAGGCTTAATTATAAGCCTGAACTATGTCATTCTAGAAAGAAGGATTTGGGATCTGCTCAGCAATGTTCAATGAATCTTCTGTGCTAATTCTTTTTTTCCCCCTCTGGCACATTTTCAGCAGTTCATTTTTATATTTTATTGTAGATATACAAATAAACTATTTAAATGTCAAATAAATTTTGGTAAACAACAAAATTCCATTCAAAATACTAAATATAAACACTAATTCAATTTTATTCCATGCCAACATAAAAAATGTCTTTAGAAGCCAGGCAGTGGTGCTGCAGGCCTTTAATCCCAGCACACAGGAGACAGGTGCAGGTGGATCTCTTTTCCCCCATTTTTATTATGTTTTTTTTAAAGATATACATTTATATTAATGCACATGAATAAAATAAAATAAACTACATGCAGCAGGAAGAACCACAACACAATCAGGAGTTATATAAATGTTACATTCATAGTAACTTGGCTATTTGTATTTGGCAAACTTGAAGTAAACATCTTTCCTATCTTTTGGTTCTAAATTTCTGAATGAAAATCAATATCTATAATTAATATAAGTAAGCAAGTCTTCAATAGTTCCTGACTCACAAATATGTCTGTCAGATATATTGGGTTAAAAAACTGATGAGGCTCCAACATTATAGAAAGTGTTGGGTGACTGTTCAAGCAGTGAACTGTCTCTATCATATTTTCATTTTGGAAGCTGCTAACCGGCACTTCGGGTTCACTCAGGTATTTAAGTTTTATTCCTTCTCAAGTCTCTGATGGCGTTTAGGAGCAGATAGTTTAGTCTTACAATCAAGTTTAGTTGGTTAGGGGTTAAGATGTTTTTAGATCAAGATAGATTTTTTTTAAGTTAATACAGATATGATATATATTGATTTTCATTCAGAAATTTAAGTGCTAATTCTTTTTTTTTCCCTTTGGCTAATTCTTATTAGCTTAGTTAGCACTTAATACTTGCACTTATTTATTTAGGTATTAGACAGGTGATATCTAGCTAAGGAATTTTTTGCCTCTTTTTATGTGTTTGTGGCAATCAGTTTGTTTCTCTTTTGTTCATCTGCACTACTTCTCTAATATGAATCATAATTAAATAAATATTTGCCTGTGTAATTTTAAATTTTGTCTGTATTTAATTTGTATAATAAACCTTATATTATACCTCCAGTTTCTGGAGGACTTTTGATGCCAGAAAAATTAATCTTGAAAAACAATAAAGGAAAACAGTGTGTTGATTGTCTGTGGCATGCCTGACATAGAGTTGTGTGGTTTGCAGTTCATGTGAGTTATTGCTTTATTTCTCAATAAAGTAGCAAAGACTAAGGTTCCCGTTAGTTTATAGGTGAGGAGATCGGAGCTCACAAAGTGTAATAGTTTTATCAATTATGTACAGTCATAAAAAGTGAAATAGAAATTCAGGCCAGTTCTTTTTGACCTGAAGAGCATGTACCTTCGATTATTGCAGTATTCAGTAAGAAATAAGGAACGTCATAGACTTTTGAGTGCAAAAGAGATATGATGGAAATTGTATTGTTAGAAAAATCGATGTAACTGCTGCTGACACAAAGAAGAGAAATGAGATCCTGGAGGCTGTTGAAAGAGCTGAAGTGAAGCCAGTGAAAGTGATAGCTGGAAATTTAAGAAGAAACAGGGGACAGTGAACTGAAAAAGCAGTATAGCCGCCTGATTGCTGAGGAACGTGGGTAGACGGGTGAAAGATCATTAGGGACGTTCTGACAGTTCTGTACAGTCGGACACAGAGAGTAGTTCTCTGTAGCGAATGAAGTTTACCTGAGGAAGATTGTTAGCTGAGCTTTAGAGACTCTGAAGTGTCATATATAGAGGGAGTACCCTCTATGGCAATTTAACATGTCAGCATCCTGAGATGACGATAAAGGGCTCGGCACTGAGTAGAGATGAAGGATCATCTGTTGTAACTTAATAGAATCTATTTGCTTGCCAGGATGAAAGTTGTAAAAAAAAATATGAACAGATATTGAAAAACCATTTACATTTTGGTCATGAGACATAAAAATATGTAGGAATATAAAAGATTAGGAAAAATACAAAGGGAAGTTGAGCTTTTGTTAAACCAACATATTTTTTTATTTTTTATTATTTATTTATTTTTTTATTAATTTATTCTTGTTACATCTCAATGTTTATCCCATCCCTTGTATCCTCCCATTCCTCCCCCCCCCCCATTTTCCCATTGTTCCCCTCCCCTATGACTGTTCCTGAGGGGGATTACCTCCCCCTGTATATTCTCATAGGGTATCAAGTCTCTTCTTGGCAACCTGCTGTCCTTCCTCTGAGTGCCACCAGGTCTCCCCCTCCAGGGGACATGGTCAAATGTGAGGCACTAGAGTACAAGAGAAAGTCATATCACACTCTCCACTCAACTGTGGAGAATATTCTGACAATTGGCTAGATCTGGGAAGGGGTTTAAAGTTTACCTCCTGTATTGCCCTTGGCTGGTGCCTTAGTTTGAGCGGGACCCCGGGGCCCAAATCTGCCTATCATATTGTTCTACTTGTAGGTTTCTAGGACCCTCTGGATCCTTTTATTTTGCTATTCTCCCATGCGTCTTTCATTTAGAGTCCCAATAGGATGCCCTCCCCTCTGTCCCAGTTTCCTGGTAAGTGAAGGCTTTTGTGGGACATGCCCCTTGGGCTAGTATGCAGATATAAGTGAGTATATACCATTTGATTCTTTCTGCTTCTGGGTTAACTCACTCATTATGATCATTTCTAGCTCAATCCATTTATCCACAAATTTCGGGAATTCCTTGTTTTTAATAGCTGAGTAGTATTCCATAGTGTATATGTACCATAGTTTCTTTATCCACTCTTCTAACGAGGGACACTTAGGCTGTTTTCATGTTCTGGCTATTATGAATAAGGCTGCTATGAACATGGTTGAGCAAATTTTATTCAATCTTTTAAAGCAACAAGTGACATGAGTTGTCAGTGCTCTGTGCACATCTCCTCCCAGATTAGTTCATGGCTCCAAAATTCTAACATTCTACATCACTTGGCCTGAAAAATATTCCTCAATGATTCCTCAATGGTATCTTTCCTCAATGCTATCTTTGCTAGCTCACACCATAGGCTAGTTTTGTCAAAATTCCTTTTCAACTCAGCCCAACAATTAGCTGGTGCAAACTGGTATCTAAATATTTCAACTCACTTGTGCTTTGGACTGGATATGTCTCTTAGAGTGATGCCAGGTGCCTGTAATTTTTTGTTACTTTCAGGGGTGCTTAACTGAAAAAAAAGCTTTGATGCCTAACTCCTCCTCTTGCATTTCCTACTGTTGTTACCTTGGTGTAAACATGGGCTGTGACCATTAAAACTGCTTCAGAGTTTGTTATCAGAAAAAGTCAAATGAAAACAAAACTTACAGAATGGCAGACATTATTGGGACTAGAGAAACCACTATGAATTTTAAGGGTAGTCCATGGAAGTCAGGGGAAGATTAAGTTGGGATACAAATACTTAAAAGAAGAACGCTCAGAAAGACCAGGTAATGAGAGGTTATGGATAAAGAGAAAATTATTCTGATTGATTCTCGTGGTGAAGGAAGTAACTCCACTCCCTCAGAAAGTTGAGGAAGGAGAATTTAAGATTTGAATAGCATGTTAGACAGTGGAGGGAGCTCAGGGCCTACATGGGCAACTTTATGAGGTATTATCCTAAACTCAACAACAACAAAAAAAGATTGAAGACATTGTGCAATATTTACCTATAATGTGAGTCACTAGAATTAACCTCTATCAATCAATAAGACAAAGAAGGATGGATGCATGGAAGGAAGGAAGGAAAGAAAGGAAGGGAGGGTGGGAAGGGGGAAGGGAGGAAAGAATCTACCAACCATAAACTGAAGAGGATTTGGAGATATTGAGAAGAGCAAATGACGTTAGTGAAGGTATTGTGAAAATAATGATTAGTCAGCCAGGCTGAGAACAAATCTAGTACCTAAAAAATGAAACAAACAAAGAAAAAAAAAAAAAAGATGGGAGAGCGTTTTTCAGTTAGACAGAACTGTATAGAATTTATGATTTCATTCCATTAATTGTGTGACCAGGAGCATTGCTATTAATATCTCTGGCTTCATTTTGTTTCTACGGCTCAAACTAGGGATAGTAAGACCTATCAATCAAGGATCATAGATAAAGTGTATCTGCACATAGGACATATGATAAGTAGTAAATATGGGCTATTGCTCTCTGTGGGGACCCAATTGAAATGTGATCAGAGATACACAATGGGGACACTCCGTGTGGTATGGTGTGTAATGAACATGTCCGCATACTCTTCTACATTACAGAAACAGTGAGATAAGAAGCAGCTAATTGCGCTGAGTTTTTCTT
The DNA here is from genome assembly GCF_903995435.1 of Acomys russatus. Lineage (NCBI taxonomy): Eukaryota > Metazoa > Chordata > Mammalia > Rodentia > Muridae > Acomys > Acomys russatus. Next base: position 24,735,687 of record NC_067167.1, on the reverse strand, counting down.
TTCCCATGAACCCTAAAATACTTTCAGGTCATATTTTTGATAACTTAATACATTTGTCTGGGCATGTACTTTAAAAGTTCACACAAATAAAAGGTATTCACCTTCAGTTTTGAAGCTGTTTTACAGGGGTGTTATTTTTCAAACAAGAAATGATATCTGATTATTCTGGGGAAAATGAGACTCTGTTTCTTACTTAACAGATTAAAACAATGTTCCAAATAACAAGTCGAGATTTTCTTTTCAGCACTCTACACTGTTATACTTTCAAAATAAGTTATAACCTCAGGTGACCTTTCTTGCTCTTAGCACATAATCCAACTGATATTAACAGGGTTTTCTCCACATATTAGGCCATTTTAAATTAGTGTTTATTAAGAGCGGTGTTTCACATCAGGTTTTATAGGTTGTCAATGGTCATATAAACATCCATGCACATGTATCATGCACCCACACACATCACATACCATATATTTTCACACACACACACACACACACACACACACACACAAGAGGGAGGAGGGAAAGAGAGGCAGAGAGAGAAAGTTGGGGAGAGAGAGAGAAAGAGAGGGAGAGAGAAAGAGAGAGAGAGAGAGAGAGAGAGAGAGAGAGAGAGAGAGAGAGAGAGAGAGAGAGAGAGAGAGAGGAGAGGAGAGAGGGAGATTTATAAAAAAAGGACAGTGTTCAGAAAAAATTCTTCACTGTTCTTTCTATAGCTAACAACAAAGCAAACAACAACAATAAAAAAACTCATACTTTAAATAGTACAGAAGAGAAATGTTGATTATCAATTCATTCAAAGTTCATTGGAGCCAATTAGAAAAGAGTAAGGTTGAAAATATTGTTGATTCTAGTATTGAAAATGGTTACTTTAGTATTCTGGTCTCTTATGGCAAGTTTTCTGACTCTACAAATCCTTATTAAAGTAAATTCTAATGTAAAATAGAAGTAAAAGGTTATCAGAAAGCATTTCAACTACTTGAATTGCATGGGAAATTATAAGAAAAATTATTGCAGTGACGGCTCCTGTATTGGTAATCATAACAAAATCTGTGCATTCAGGCACTTATGTTCATTTTAAATAATTCATCACCAATTTTGAAACTTAATAATACACATTTTCTGTGTTAGGCCAAAAGACAGAAATTAATAACTCCTTATGCCTTCCCTCAGGGACCCTATCATTCAAGAAAACATTTAAAAGCTCTCTTCCCTGTTAGACATACCAATAATAAAAGTGGGTTTTCTCAGTAAGAAGTTTTTTAAGAATGTGGGGTTTCTTCTTTGATTTTCCCACATTCACACAATTACTCACAATGATGGCAGTTTTTCTTTATCTTCAACTTGTCATGGTTTATTCACTATGGAAAAACATCTAGGTATTTCTCTTTATTGTTTCCAGAAAGGTTTAACCAAAGAGGGAAACCCAGCATGATTTGGGTAGCACAGTTTCGTGCACTCAGATTCTGGTTTGAGTATATAGGACCAAGATAATTTAGCATCCTTCCGTTTGGTCCCAGGGCTTAGTATGGACACAATATGATTGGTTGCCTCACATCCTTGTTGCCACATCTTCACAGAGGTGTGCAATGAAATCCCAACTTGGTTGTTTTCAACTTCTGATGGTAAAGAATTTTGAATGTTTTCTACCATAAATGTACTAGCCATTGTACTTGTTCATTTGAAAAGTGTCTTCCCAGTGGTCCTATGAAATGGCTCAGACAGAAGGGGACCTTACTGCCAAGCCTGCTGACACAAGTTTGATATTTCCAATAGACAAGTTGTAAGAAGAGAACTGATTCCCAACATGTTGTCTTTTGACATCTATGAATGAGCTATGGCCCGCACATGTGCATGCACACACATAAACATTTTAAACACAAATATAATAACTAAATAGATGAAATATAAAGGAAAAAGTTTCTATTAACTTCCCTTGTCAACTTACTAACTGGAGTTTTCACTGTTTTTGTTTTCCCCCATTCTTTATATATTCTAGAATTTAATCCTCTGTCACATGAACATTTGGCAAAGAAAAATTTTTATTTTGTAGACTGTATGTCCACTCTGTTGATTGTTTATCATGGCGGGCTACTCTTTTAAATTTGGTACAATACAATTAGCCAATTCCTGGTCTTATTTTCTGAGATTTTGGGGTCCTTTTCAGAAAGTCTTTTCCTGGGAGTGATTTTTCTACTGTTTTTCTGTTTTTTTTTCTAAAGCTTCAATGTTCTCCTAGACCTTACATTAAGTTCTTAGACCCATTTTGAGTTAATATTTTTTTGTACGTTCCAGGCAGGCATCGAGTTACAGTCTATTTATTTCACTCTAAGGCACTATCTTGTTGCATGTCAATTTGAAAGAGTCTGCAATTTCTTACAGTACAAATCTAGTCATGAAAAAAGATTGTATTTGATAATGTGGGAATATATTTTAAAGATAATTTGACCAATATAAAATTCCTAGCTCATTACCTTTATCTTTCAACCCTTCATCTACTCATTCAAGTGCTGTCTCGATTCTTGTTTCTGATGAGAAGACAGGGTAAGCAAGTCCTCAATAGTTCCTGCTTTACAAATATGTCTGTCAGATATATTGGGCTACAAGGCTAAAGGTTGATGCTCCAACAATATAGACAGTGTTTGGGTGACTGTTCAGGCCGTTAACTGTCGTCGTCAATGTTTATTCTGAAAGCTGCTAACCCACACTCCAGGTGACTCAGGTATTTAAGTTTTATCCCTTCTCAAGTGTCTGATGGGTTTGAAGACCAGATAGTTTAGTCTTTTAATTAAGCTTAATAGGGTTAGGGTTAAGAGGTTTTAGATCAAGATAGATATTTTAAGTTAGTAGATATGAGATATGATAGATTCTACTCTCCATTCAGGAAATGTAGACTCAACAAGATAGCAGAGATTGTTTACTTCATGTTGCCAAATACCAATGGCCAAATCACTAGGAATGTAACATTTATATAATTTCTTATGGTCTCATGGTTCTTTCTGCTGTATGTAGTTTATTTTACTCATGGTAACAATATAAATGGGTATGTTAAAAATAAGCACATAAAAATTTTCAAGAAAAAAGATTGATTTGGAGAATCTTACTTAGGATGTCCCCTAATCATACTAGCTTTGGATCAGTGATAAAGAAATTATGTATAAATCCAGAGCTTTTCCCCTCTTCTTACTTTTAAATGAAAAAAACTATGCAATGGTTTGGTCAATTGTAAGTGATTACTACAAGAATCCAAGAAGCTTCAGACCCTTTCACTTGGAACATTTTATATGATATTCATGCAATAACAAAACGCAATGGAAATGAACTACGATAAATAACTAAGTAGGTGGTATTATGTGCAGCATTTTACTTGGGTAAAAACTATAAATATTGGTACTAAAAACATAAGCTGTAGAGAAAACAAATCTAGATTTAAGTCATGCTCTTCACACAAGAGTTCTGTGACATTAAATGATTTAGTCTTTTGAAAGCCCAATTTTCCCACTTACTTCAGCTGGCTGGTGGCGGTGCACACATGTAATCCCTGTACTCACGAGGCAGAGGATGGTAGATCTCTGTGAGTTCAAGGCCAGCCTGGTCTACAGAGCAAGTTCCAGGACAGCCAGGGCAACACAGAGGGACACTGCATCTAAAAACAAACAAACAAAAACAACAACAAAAAATTTTCCCCTTGCAAAACGGAGACAGTGTTGAAAAAAATGCTACATTTGTGTGCGAAGCTCCCAAGTCACTACCTACAGGTGCCACACAATAAGTGCTAACTACACAGTGTTATATTAGCATGGGTATCAGCACTGGTTGCTATTAAATGCTTGTGTTTATACACACACAGGGGTTAGTTCGCCAAAGTCAGAGTTTAAAATCAGATAATTTCTGGGATAGAGAACCCCGGAAGAATCAACTGAGGAAAGCCAATATGAACGCATAGAGAACGAAGTAGCAAGCACAGGGCCTACAGAGGTCTACACCAGGTTCTCTGTGTATATATGACAGATTACATTTTGTGGGACTTTTCAGCTTAGTATATTTAATAGGGACTCCTGAGTATGGATGAACGGCTCTCTGATTTTCATGGAGATTTTTTTCTTCGTTTGTTTGTCCTGTCTAACTTCTATGTGGTAGTTTTTGTTTTATTCTGATTATGTTTTATTGTGTATCTTTGTTGCTATCTTTTAGAAGCCTGTTCTTTTGTAATGAGAGACAGAAAACAGGGGAGATCTAGATGGAAGGGAGGTGGGGAGGATGGGATGAGCAGAGGGAAAGAAACTGTAATCAGAGTATATTACATGAGAAATAATCTATTTTTAAAAAAAAGGGAAAATCAGACCATTTCAAATACAATCACACCCATGCAAGCGAGGAACCATATGAAATGTGTACAGTGCCTTACGTACATAACAGGTGTCTATGAGCTAACTAACTAGTGAGTATTACACAGAGCAGCTCTGTCACTGCTTCTTCCTTGCATTTTTGGAAAAGCAATGTAGACTTAGCATAAGAGACTGAATAACTTTCCTCATTATCTTCTTATTTTATTACTGTTACTTCATGCCATTTTATTAACTCCAAATTGTTTGTCTAATAGCAAATAAAAGCGTGTTTGATTTTGCTGGCTCTTGGATCATATTTAACACTATGAAAGAGTCTTGCCTTCATTCAACATTGTTTTCCTCAAGGCTGCCAAATACGAATAGCCAAAATGCTATGAATATAACATTTATATAATTCTTGATTTTTAGTTTTACAATGTTGCCTTTATTTATTGTTGGGATTAATGCATGCACTATCAAATGAAGATGTGAGTCACATGAGCTAAATAAATGGGGTCTCTAACAAGATATAACCACTTGTATGATAGTGGCACAAACATGAAGGGGGTGCCAATTATTTTCTGATTAGATTGGAATCTTGATCCAAGAATATGAAATCCATAGCTATTACCATTTTCGGGCCACAAATCTATGGACATACATATCATAGACCTTAGGAGAGAGCATACTACAATTATTTTGTTTTATGGGCATAGTATTAAATTAACCCCTCATGATCCATTATCATGCTCGGAAATCAAAGCATTTCCTACCTCACATCTGAGAAGTTTTTATTTATAATAGACAATAATTAATATAGAGACTCATGACTGGCAAAGGTGTAGCGAATAAGGCACTGCAGAATATTTAGCCTTAAATGGAACATGTGCATTGCACCCTGTTCTCAAGGCTCAGAGATAACTGTGTAGAAAGAGGCAAAACTGTAAGGACATGTAAATGACTACAGTGAAACTGTTTTGGGGACACAGTGGCCAGGCGTGGTGGCACCCGCTTTTAATCCTTTAATCCCAGCACTCAAGAGGTAGAGACAGGTGTATCTCTGTGAGTTCGAGGTCAGCCTGGTCTACAAAGTGAGTCCTGGACATCTAAGGTTAATACAGAGAGACCCTGTCTCAAAAAATCAAAATTAAGGAAAGAAAGAAAGAAAGAAAGAAAGAAAGAGAACTAAAATCACAGTAATTGTGATAACATACAGAAAGCTGTGCAAGGCAAATAAGATAAATGTCTAACAGAAAGGTGGGTAGGGCATGAAATCTCACCCCTAATATAGAGCTATTGGCAATTGTTAGCTGCTGTGGGAAGAAGAAGAGCTTTCTCTAAGAGTGTAGGCCCTGGTAAGCTAAATTTACTCAAGTAGAAGGTTATATATTAGGACTATTTGTGTGGCACAAATTGGATTTGATAGGTTAAAAAAGACACAATTTGGGATTAGCAAGGAAGGGAAGATAACCTGAAAAGAGTTAGGGTGAAAAGGATCAAAGCAAGTTATACAGAACTCTCAGAAAACTAATTTTAAAAATTACAAATAGATTTACACTAGATAAATTACTTCCTGCCCATAATCCCAGAATTAATGATCCCAGATTATGAATTTGAGGGCAGTTTGTCCTACACTGTGTTTTACCAACAACATAAGAAATAGTGACGACACTATAGCTATAAAAAGATAAGATTGAAAATGTGATCTGCACATTTCAACCAAGTTAAAGGTTAATAATCAAAACAACTTGGTCGGAAGTAATTAACATATTTACTTGTATTTGGAATCAAGTCTGGCTACAAATATCGATTCACTTTTGAGTAAGCTAGCCTTGAAGACTAACTAGAAATCTCAACCTAAGTACTTAACATGTAGCTAGGTCTACATAAGAGGCACATTTAACAGACTTAATCCATGATTAGTTAATTGGCAGCTGTCTGTGCATGCATGCATTTTATAGTCACGTGCACACATATATGCTTATAAGTGTATTTATAGAAGTGTATGCTTCAATATTTTCTATAAAATCAGGCTTTTAACAAGTAGAGTTATTAATATATAATCTTTTCTAAGACAGTACTATGGATTTTTAAAATTTGGAAAACATAAGTAACAGTGGAAAAAAGTGTCATCTATCATGTGATTGCTAATTGTAAAATGACAATGTATTCTTAGCACATATTACTAGAGTAATAGTTATGGTTCACAGACCATGACTTTGTGACAGCTGTATAATTTTAGTGAAATTATAAAGAAGAACAAAGCATTGTGATGTTAAAAATGCTTCAAAATTAGTCTTTGCACTTAAAGACCTTATGTAATAACACAGCTACAGGAAAACATTTTTGAGTTTCACTTCAGAAATAGAAGAAGGTAACATGCATTTTCTTTTATATTAACTTCCAAATTTTTATGCTAACAGAAGTAATCAAACTGTGTTTCCAAATTTTTCTTGTAATAATTCACTTAAATTTTATTTACTTATTTATTTATTCATTTGTGTTTACATTATATAATTATGTACACATGCAGATGACAACCTTGGGTGTAATTACACAACTCCATTCACTCTTCCTCTTGAGATCATGTCGTTTTTTTTCTTTTTTTTTTCTTTTTTTTTTTTTTTTTTTTTGAGATCATGTCTCTTATTGTCCTCAATTCACCAAGGAAGCTAACTTGGTTAACCAGTAAGCACCAGGGATCTACCTGTCCTGACTTCTCGACACTGGAACTACACACCACCCCACTCTGCTTTTTTGGCATGAAATCTTGGGATCAAATTCAGGTCTTGGGACTTGGAAAATGAACACTTGACTTAGTGATCCATTTCCTATTCTTTCTCTCTCTCTCTCTGTCTCTCTGTCTCTCTCTCTCTCTCTCTCTCTCTCTCTCTCTCTCTCTCTCTCTCTCTCTCTCTCTCTCTCTCTCTGTCTCTCTCTCTGTATTTCTCTGTCTCTGTCTCTGTTTCTGTCTCTGTCTGTCTGTCTGTCTGTCTGTCTGTCTGTCTCTCTCTCTCTGTGTGTGTGTGTGTGTGTGCATGTTTGTGTGTGTTTGTGTATACATGTGTGAAGGGGTTAAATGAAATTATAGATGCTGTTACATGATACAAAACCAATCTTTTTCACCAATTCAACAATTGCTTATAAAAGTTTTAAATTATTGCTTTCATTTAATGAATTTGAACAATAACAATGATATATCGGTCATCCTAAGGATGCTGAATTGGCTTATAGCAAGAAACACATGATATAGTTTTAAATCACTTTAAGTGTAAGACAATTTGGAAATTTCAATATATATTGAATATACATTCCATTAGTTAATGTACGCTTATATAGTATTAATTAACGCTATGAAATATAATATATAATAAAATTGTTGTGGTTATAAGATAGCTAGAAAGACAATAAGTGAATAACACTCAGAGAAACTTTTTAAATTTGAATTTTAAATCTGTGTTCCTGTGAGGTTATCTGGGAGATTTCATTCTTCCCTTGCTCCTTAATAAAATATAGACTAAAGAGACAAAGAGCAACTTATGTGGACTTTCAGCTATGGATGTCAAAAGGCTGCAATCAAATTGTCAACAGAAATGGCTTCTATTATGGTTAGAAGGTTGAAGAATCTACTGAAACTATATTCTGCTGAATTGAAGTCTGTAGAATTCATTTTCTTGCAGCGGGATGGCTGAGGGATCTTGGTTTTGACTGCCTTTGAGCTGGACATGGCCCTTATGTCCCATAAGCCACCCAGAGCTCCTCCGGGCATCTCCTTGATTCTTTGTTGGCTCTTTCTCCCATGTGGTTTCATGTAAAAATGGGCACTTCTGGTCTGCTAAGATGCAACAGCATCATAAGCTTGGCACTATACCAAGTTTTGTTGTTCTATAGACTTCATCATAGGAGGATTATTTTTCGCTTTTTCTGTACTCTGCTGGTGATTAATGATGTTTAGCTTAATAGACTTAATAATGTGAAGAGAAACAAATTAAGGATAAATGGATAAAACTGGAAAAAAAAACACTAAATAAGATTACATTTGTACAGAGGTATAGACACTAAATATCACTTAGTGGAATTTAGCTTTGACTTCTTAGTCTGTGAAATTAAGTTTAAAAAACCCTCTGTAACTCATGTAATGAGAAAATGGGTCAGAGGTGATGATGGGGAGGACCAAGTAGAGTGGGATAACAGAACGTGTAAAAAGAAAGTTGAGAGGAAGAATACCCAGGGGAGGAGAGTGTTAAATAGAAATAGGGTTAGGGGAATCAAGAAAATTATGGGGTGGGGAAACCCCAGAGAAGCCCAAAACATTGTAGGCTCTTGCTGTATCACTTGCCTACGAAACAGTATTATATGATAAGATTCTATTGCTCATCATAACATATTTTCAAGGCAGAGAGAAATCAGGTTAGAATTAAGTTTAAAATTTCCTTCCTGAGGGCTAGCCTTGAAACTTCTGGAAGGTGCTAGATAGAGAGACTACTAGAGAAAGAAGACATCAACATGTTTAGCCATCAGTGACCACTATGAACAACACTACCATTTGACTAGGTAACAAATGCCACATGTTCAATAGTGGCATGATACTTTTGGTATAACTAATTTCTCTCTGGTTATATCTGAGGTGTGCACTATAAAAGGAAACCTATGCTTCATGCTATGGCTGGTCACACATCCAGGCCTAAGAAGGCCAACGATTGAATGAGAGAAATTACTACTCATGTTTAGCTTAATACACATAATGCTGGATTGTCTTCTGAGTTTCTATGTCTATGCTCTTAGACAATGGATAATCTCAAGTCCAATCAAAGACAGTTCTCTTTGCATTGAATGCTGGTATGCGGCGGAATTAGTTGCTGTCCCAAATGCTGACAGTGAAAGCTAGGTGCTTAGACTTCTGCAAATCTATTCGAGACCTATATACCACCCTCTCTAAAGAGCAGAGAATCTTACAGAAGAGGTGGAAATAATGTAAGAGTTGGAGTATAGTGAGAAGAACAACACAATTTCACTCTCTATGCTTGACACAGGTAATGTAATCATGAAGTCATTATGAGCATGACTACTTGTGCTGGTCCTTCATAAGACAGACTTTTTCAACATTCAGCAACTCATAGCAATGAGACACATGAATCGTCCTCTTATAGAAAAAAATATTGGTTATCGATAAACTCACAGGTGAATTAATCAGATTCCAATTGTTGGTTCCAATCACCTGACTGCACAGACAAACCTTGTCAAGACCAGAGAAACAGAAACAAAAAGAAATGGTACCAATATAAGAAAGAAATTAGCAGGGAAAAAGGAGATGAATGGGGAAAAAGTGATAAGAATGTGCAGAGAAAGGTGAAATGAGAATGTGCTACATGCATATATGTAAAATAAAACAAAATTAATAAGAAAAAATTTACAATTAAAAAGTAGTCAGTTTTATACATTACTAATATATTTGCTAAAAGGCCTGAGTAAGTTGAGTTATACATTCTTTCTGAATAGGAAGACAATATTAAAACCTGACATCAACTCTACACAACTCACACTTTTAGCTAAAGATGATGAGAATCTCATAAAAATGTTTCTACATTTTGCCTGGAAGAAGCAAGTGGCAGAATAAAGGGAATTGTTTACAGTGAAAGGAAAATAAAATGTTAAAGATGTGTTCCCCATAAACATTAAAATACACAATAAACTGTAGTATAAAATATTAATGGATATAGAATGTAAGAAAACTGATCAACTGTCACAATATTCTAGCATTACTGAGTTTCTTTAGTAGGATATGGCTGTGATGAAACACCATAGCCAAAGCAACTTGGTGGAAGTTTACTAGGATTGGTCTTCTACAGAATTGTTCATTGTTGAAGGAAGTCAGGATAGGGCAGTAAATCAAACAGGGCAGGAACCTGGAATCAGGAGCTTTTGCAGAGCCCATGGAGGAGGTGGGACGTACTGGCTTGCTCCCCATGACTTCTTCTGCTTTCTTTTTTAAAACCCAGAACCATAATTGCAGAGGGAGCCCCACTCACAGTGGAATGCGCTCTCCTACATCAATCTCTAATTAAGAACCTGCCCTACATACAGCGTGATCTTACAGAGGTATTTTCTCACCTGAGGTTCTCTCCTCTCTGATAACTCTACCCTGTGTCAAGTTGACATAAACCTAGTCAGTACACCTAGTCAACCTGTTCTGATTTTCTTTCTTTGTAATCTGGTCACTATTGTTACCAAAAGATCAAGTTCAGAAGATTGACATGATTCAATGTCATTTTACTATGCCCCTGATGAACTGTTTTTAGGACTGATATTCAGTCATCCTCCGTAGATAGCCCCACATCTCACTGCCACCTTTATGCCTTCATCTCATCTAAGAATAAAAAGTCATATGAAGCGGCTTACATTAGCACCCTGTTAGTATTTAGTCATATGTTTAAACACAGCAGAAAGGATGCCTCCGAAACACTATTTAGCTAAGTAGCAATTGGTATAAGCAAAAAGTGATTTATTACAAAAAGATAATTTTTCTGTATTTTTTTACTGAAGGTTGCCCTTTAGACATTTAACTATTATATGTATCTACTTTTTTTTTCTTTCTTAAGTCAATTTTGTTTCATTCACAGGATTCTGCACATGGTCAGTTTTTCCCTTGCTTTGGAGCCTATGGTTAAATAATGCATGATGGTGGAAAGGTGGAGAACACAGAATGTGTCAAAGGTGTTCAGTTCATGACAGCCTGGGTGTGAAAGTGAGAGAGCGAGGCTAGAATCCCAATATTCCCAGTCTTTCCCTTAGCCACTCCTCCTAAAGGGTCAGTCATCTTACCCACTATACAGGAGCCGACAGCCAAGCCTTCAAAATATAGAATGAGAATGTTTATATTAGCTCTAAACACTGATGGAATTATAAGGGAAGACATATATAGCCAATGCATAGCTGAGGAAGATTTTTAAATAATTTTAGAAAACCCTTATAATCTTGCATGAAAGCCTTAAAATTTCACATTAGTGCTTATATTACAATATCTTCACTAATATATTGTAAGTTACATTCTATAGTTTTGTGCAATATGATTAATTAGTAACTCAAGTGTATGTAAAGGTTTAAATAATGAAACACATACTGATGGAGTATAAAGTAGAGTTGCTATCAAGCTTAAAGCCGCTTTCTTTCTAAAATGTTTTATTTATTATAATTTATTCACATTACATCCTGATTGTTATCCTCTCCCTCTTATCTTCCCGTTCTCACCTTTCCTACCTCTTCTGCCCTATGGACATGTTCATGTGATGATGACGTGGAAGTTTTAGTTAGGTTTCTACCGATGTGAGAAGATGCAAATGGCCAGGCCACCAACTTATGAGACAGAAAGAGAGAGAGAGAGAGAGAGAGAGAGAGAGAGAGAGAGAGAGAGAGAGAGAGAGAGAGAGAGATTATTTGCATTCACAGTTCCAGAAAGTTGGCATTTAAAAGAATGGCATGGATTCATGATGATAAGGCTGTGGGAATAGTAGTTGAGTGTTCATATCTTCAACCACAAGCAAGAGGTAGAGACAGCATACAAGGAATGGCTTGGTCTTTTGAAACTACAAGGGTGACCCCAGTGACACACCTTCCTTAACAAGGGAAAAAAATCTCCTAATCCTTCCCAAACAATTTCACTACTTGGAAGGTAGTTGTTAAATATTTGAACCTACCCACATTGTTATCATTCAAAACACCTCAGCAGGGGAAAATAACAGGATGAAAATTATGTAAAATTAGTTCCTTGTTATTACTGTAACTGAACTCCTCTCTCTCTCTCTCTCTCTCTCTCTCTCTGTCTGTCTCTCTCTCTCTCTCTCTCACACACACACACACACCCACACACACATTTAAATATTAATTACAAAGTCATTGGAGTGCCTTAGGTTCATTGCCAGAAAGCATATGGCCTCCACAAATGATTTTCAATGATTTTAAGAGTTTCTCAAAGGAACAGCCATGAGTACAGATCTCCCACTCTCTTCCAGCCATGATTGATGCTCTGTTGCTGACACTATTAAAAATTATATTTACTAGGTCATCTCTCTGTGAGACACACACAACTTTATTTGGCAATGTCACTGTTAATGCCACCATGACCTTGAAAGGGACACTAATAGCCTTTTTCTTTTATTTTCTAATGAAAATGGGCTTTAAAAAACCTCAAAGATGTAAACAACTACTGTTCACTAAATCAAGGTTATGCATCCTTAACAGAAATATTTCACATTGATAAACCTCAGGGTCCAGAATTAACTTTCAGCTTTCGTTAAAGAGAGAACAGTAGACTTTTAAAATTAATTTCAACATAATATCTATAAGTTAATGTTAATTGAATTAAATATTCTCAGCAAGAAATCTGCAAGAGATCCTGAAGGATTGAAAAGTAAAATTAGACTCATTTAAGAAATTAATAGGATGGCATTGATTTACAATTGCGTTTAGAGAAAGAGCACACAGTACACTCTTACTTTAAAATTACATATTAGGGAAGATAATATCTAAGCATCCTACTGTTTACATTTAAGTCCCTTTCCATTGATGTAAAGATATTTTACATCATTTTGTGTTAAGGGAAAGATAACTTTGTAATGATGCTTTAGATAGCACTTTTGTTTCAGATGCTGTATTTTTATAGGAAAAATGTTTATGAGAATACAGTTGATAATTGGCATCTTTTGCTATCCAGTGTGCAGAATCCATAGTGAATTTGGACTTGTGTTAATGCAATGCTATTATGTCCAATAATAGGGCTACTACCTTGTAAGATGAGAATTACTCACACATTTTACAAATGTTGGAAAATGAGCTCTGTGTATTGAAATAGTTGTGATAATGTCATTAGTGACACACAAAGCTGATGCCAGTGCAGAGTGCTTGGTAAATGTTGGGAAATAGAAAGCTGGGCTCAGTGTGGGAAGATGAGGTAAAAGTTTGATGTCAAACTTTTGAGTGTTCTTTTGGAGGTAGATTAAGGATATCAGGAGTAAATTTCAATATGATAAAGCAAAAGTAAATGATTATTACTAATTTTTAAGAACTTAAAATAAATAATAAGGGGAAACTAGGTTTAAAAACTATGGTAGATTATCTTGGGATATCATTATGAGGGATTTCATTTCATCCTGTGTCACCTCCACCTGTGTCACTTCTACCTCTCTTTCCATCGACTGAAAGTAAAAATGACAATATTTTTATATGTTTTTAGGTATCATTGAATTACAAGTTGTCTCTAGGTACTGAATCTGTTTTGCCCAATTATTAGCTTTCTCACTATTATAAATAACATTCCTGTCAACACAGGAGTATTCCATAAAGGAAAAAAAGATTACTGGAAAACAAATCTTGAAAATTAAGAATATAGTCACAGAAAACAATTTAAAAATAGGCAATATGTATTAATGTTTATACCATTAAAAATTTCTAGAGAAAAATCCAAATTTTCAGACCAAAGTACTTACTAATAGCCAACTTATTCTAAAGCTATAAAATGAATCAAGAAACTTGAAGAAAAGAGAGAATATAATGTTCCTGTATGAAGGCATTTAGAAATGGTTTCTGATTTTCTGAAAATCAATGAAATAAAGCAAAAAAAAAATGACTTAAAGACTTTCCATTCTAGTCAAAAAGTATAACAAAACATTCCCAAGCATTAAATATGACAAATGAGTTAAAATATGACTTTTATGAATACCTATATCATTTATACTTCTAATGTAAAACTGACTTCCTGAGAAATTTTGAGTTTATATTTGTATAATAACAAACTCTTATTCATACAATGTGCTAAACTGTTACCTAATCAGAGGAATTTAAGGTATTGTTTGACATCATGCTTTCTTCAAGACAGGAAACAGCTATATCATTTAGCATGCTCTGAAAAGGATATGATTCTATGTGTTTGTCTTTTTCATCCTGAGGAGTGAACTCAAGACTTCTAAAGCAGTTAGCAAGTACTTATCACTATGATATATGGCCAACTAGGAAAAGACAATTTGAAAGTTTAATTTTGTTAATGAAAATTGAGAAAACACACTTCCTTGGCTCAGAAAACTACTAAAGGCTTTATGTACCAATGTCCAACGAATGCATGAAAAAACATTTCAATATATTTTGTCCATTTCCAAGTTTGTGATTTTTTTTCCTCCCTTTACCTAAGAGAAGATTCAACGTTTAAAATTTCTAAACTCTTGGGAAGCTATTAAACGTTGATTATGTACAACACAAATGAACTCAACAGGAGGAGTGCTAAAGTTTCAGATGACAAAGGGATTAGTTCAGATCCGTTTTTCCAGCTTTTGAGTGAAGAATCACAATGACACTTGTATGTCAACCATATTACACAAATGTTTAATTACATGTCTTCATGCGGTGGCAAAATACCTGGGGAGCAGACACATTTAAACAAAGAGGAAGGTATAGTTTGGCTTACAGTTCAAGATTACTCTCTAACATAGCAGAAATGTCATGGCAGCATGCATTTAAAGCATCTGGTCACATTGCGTCTACAACCAGTAAGTGGAGAGCAATGAATAAAGCTGAACACATTCCTTCTTAGTCAGCCCAGAAAATAAGCCTATTGGGTGGTGTCGTCCTTATTAAGGATGGGTATTCCCCACGTCAGTCAGCCTAATCTAGGAATGCCCTCATGTGGCGCTGCAATAACATGAAAATATATCTTGATGTTTTGAAAAATGAATATCTGCCATAAATATTTAATACAATAGTTGTATATTGCCTGATAAGCACTGATGTTTGTAACACTATTCAGTACCCAGGTCAATTGGAGTCTGTTGGGTCAGGGACTTGATCCCTAGTACAACTCTGCTAACGGTTCTGGAAAAAGTTCTTTATTCCTTTCCCATGAGACGTTTTTTGTACTACTCAATAAGGAGAGAGGAAACCACATTGTTAGTGGCAGATACACACAGACAGTTGGCAACTGAAGGAGATGAAGACACATATAGTTACCTGACAGATAGACAGAGAGATAACTATCACAAGACAGCCTTAACATAGGCACGGATTCAGACTCCTACAATGGACAGACAGTGGATCAAAGGCATGGGGGATCATGAAGCAGAAAATTTAAATCTGGACTTGGCTTTGGTTAAATGATACCAAGGGAAGTCTTTTGACTTCTTCTTTAATGCAACACTGAGACATTATTGGTGACTTGGGATTTGTTATTAATGCTTTCAAACTGACTGCATGCCTGAGAGCTTTATTCCTATGGAGATAATAAATCTCATTATGCTGACAATCAGTACTGACAAATACAATAATCATTCACAAGTACTATATACATATTTAAAGAACAATTTACACATAAGAATTTGAATTCGGGTGTATGAAAATCATGTATATATTTTGACATTTTGTTTTCTCTAGAAAGAAATAAACAATGTATATATTATTGTATATTACTGATATCAGGAAACTACATTTTTGTATGCATACAACAGTAAATATAGTACATTTCTTAAACTAAAAAATATATCAAATAAATTAAGTGATATTTATTAATTTAATATATGCTTTAATATCACTAGATAAGGTTAATAGATAATGGAAGGAAATTCTTGAAATAAGATGACCACACTTTCCAATATGACAAGAAATTGATGGATAATATATAAACTAGGTTAGGAAGTAAAACATTAAGGTTTTTTTTTTATTGATTAAATAGAAAATAAGTGAAACATGTAAAATTATTGTCTCTTGGGAAAAGTCTATTGTAAGTAATAATTGAAGAGTATGTTTTTAATGTTTATTTAAGTCAACTTTTGATTAGGAACTGTTACATTCATAGTAGTGATAAAAAACAAAAACAATTCTAAGCAAACTGAGAAAAATGTAAATACATAACTACATATGGTTACTATATGTAGACAAGGTGGGGGAATTGGTTCCAGTTAGATGACATTTCCTTTTATGTCTAAAATGAAACTCATATTTTCCTTGATTGAAAAAGAGACATTGGGTCAGTGAGATGGCTTAAGAGGGAAAGATTCTTTCTGTCAAGCCTTGGCGACCCAAGTTTGATCCCTAAAACTGCATTAAGTAGAAAGAGAGGGATAACTGGCAAAAGTTATCCTCCAACCTTTAAGTGTATGAACAACTCGCTACATGACACACACACACACACACACACACACACACACACACACACACACACACACACAGCATATAACTAATAACTAAATAAAAATTAAGTAAACATTTTTTGGTAAACATTTTATAAGTTGATTCCTTCTAATCAAATAAGGAGTGGGGATAATTGAGTTGTCTGTAGAATTTTCTAGCTGAAGATCACTGACATTTCCAGACTACTTACATAAAATGTGAGTGTGCATGTGATGGAATGTATAAGGATTTCATAAATTCAATTCCTTACATCTTGCCTCATGCTGTGGAACACGGATTTAGATGTCTGCTTTTCTCATGTTCTCTGTAATTTAACTTTCAAACCTCAGAAAAGACTAAAAGGAGATGAAGGATGAGCCTTATGTGGAGTGACATAAAGAACTCAGACTCTTGCATGGAAGGCAAGTCTTTAATATATGGCAGGCATGTATTTTCTTACCAGCAGATGCTGACATTACAAAATAACAAGCAATTGAGCACAGATGGTCTGCTTGGCACAGGGAATGGCTACAGGAAAGTCAGCTTTCAGCATAGCGCTGCTTTCTTAGGGTTCTTTGGGATTTAAATATCCTAGACTTCTTTCTCACTTAATGCCCATACTGGGAAAGGAGTATTCTGAGTTAATATAAATATAGCAATTTATCAATATTAATAAGATGAAGAGCAATTTCTTTATCCCAAACCATCCTTAAATGAAATTGTGCTTCAATGTTTAAATGTAATGGTAATGTTAGTATTCTTCATGAATTGCATTTATAACTTCTTCCATAAACTTTGCATTTACTTTAACTTTATTTTGAACATGATTATTACATCAATTTCTTTTAGTAACTGAGTAAATTAAACTTAGCCTTGATTCAGTGATATCTTAGTATTTTTGATAATTGCAGTGAGTCAGACTTGCAACAGGATAAAATCCATGTCTACTTTCTCTTATTCATATTTCTCTCTGAAAATGTGTCTGGGTACTTAACGAAATTATTCGTGATGACAATTGAGAGTGGAAATGAAAAAAAGAAAGTAAATGCTTAAATCTAGCTATGAAATAGATAATTGTTTCAAATTACCATTTATATAGCAAATAATGTCACATTTATTTTTAAATATAATACCAAGAGAGTTTCAGTACAATAACAGCATTGAATAGACATGCTAAAATATATATTTAAAGTGTTTTTTCATTATACAAGAAGAAAAGGGACAACTACCTAAATTCTTAAAGTGCCCAAATTGTTTTACATTCACTTGAAAAAGGACTTCAATTATTTTATACCCCCAAAGGCATCTTCCACACAAAGGTTTTCCCATTGACTTCAAAGTGAGAACCACAGGGGTGCACACATTAACATTGAAATGAATGAAAAACAGATTAAAATTTTTGAATGAGCATAGCCAATTGAGAAGCAGCTCATAGAAGTGATCAGAGCTTTCACTTGTGGTAGCTGACCATTTTAATCTTTATTATATTAAATTCAACCAGAAGGTTCTACAATTTTTTTTTTTGTTGGGAATACAAAAAAACTCCAAAATGAAAGTCACAGACAGCCAAAAGGAAAATTCCAGCTCTTTGGATGCAATAAACCATTATTTTGGCATAATGAAGGAGTCAATCATTAGTGCTTGCTTATCAAACTTTTCATCATGTGCTAATTTACAAGATACATATTTCTAAGAGAATCTCATCATATGGTAGGTGAGATTTAACTGAGAGGATCTTTCCTTAAAGATCTTGAAATGTACTTTCCCGGAAAGGACTTTTTCTCAGAATGCATTTTAAACTAGACGTGGGGAGTAGACATCAGTAGGTTGCTATGTTATCATCTACGAAACAAAACCTTGTTGTTTCATAGTTACTTATTTCTTAACAATGAGTTTCTCAGTCTTTTTCAGTTCTTAATCATTCCTAGAGTGGTATATTGGGGTGGGGTTATTAGTCAGGGTTCTCTAGAAGACCATAATGTCTAGGATGAATATATCTTGCTGAGCAGGTTTATTAAATTGGCTTGGTCATCTAATAATGTCTGTATTCACAATGGAGAAGCTGAGAACCCAACAGATGCTCAATCCACAAAGGCTGGCAACTCAGCTGTTCCAGTCTGGCACTGAAGGCCTGAACGACACCTGGAGAGCCACTGGTCTTCAGTTCATGTCGGAAGGTTGAAGAAGATTAGTTTTGATGTCAGTAAGGGATGATAGCATCAGGGCAAGCAGCAGAAACAGGATAAATGAGCATTACAGCAAGATGCTAGCACAATAGACGAACTATCTTGAGTAACGTTTTCACAGATGAATAAAAAGCAGGTTTCAGATTTCCCAGATGTGTGCTGCCTACATTAATGGTTGTTGTCTACCCACTTCAAATAATCTGATTAGGAAATTCTCTTACCAGTGTGCCTAGTGGCCTTATTTTTTAGTTGAATCTATATCTAGTTAAATTGACAACCAATATCAAAGGAGATAATTTTAAGTAAAACCCATAGAGGAGATACATGACTCTAGTGTTAACCTCCTTTGTATTGATTAAGTTTTAAAAGGGTATACTTAACATAAACAGAATGAAGGATTTATTTGGGAAATGTTTGGTAAAAATTTTTTCTATACATTTTTTTCTGTTTTACTCTGATATAAAGAATTATGGATTGAGCATTTTACTAAAAATAGCCAACTAGTTCTTGAAGGCCTGATAGAATATTTTCATTCCATAATGTCTAAGGTCATCATAATAACAAAGAGTACAAATAGGGGTATGAGAAGACAAACATTTTGAAACTACCATCTGATAAAATTGAAAAATAAATATGCATGGAGAAGAATCTGTGGCTGAAGATGTAGAGAGAGTAAGGAAGACTCAACCAGGGAGGTTCACATAATTTTTATATTAAAATTAGTCAATTTTAACATTAATAAACTTAATATTTCTGGTGTTATGGGAAAATAAAAACACCCAGACTAAAGCAATATAATGGAGGAAGGCTTTACTTTGGCTCATAGGCTGAGAATGTAGACCATATAGTCAGAGTCAGATCATAAGTTGATCGGATTGCATTTATAGTCAAGAAGTGGAGAGTGATGAAAGCTTGTTTTCAGCTCACTTACACTTTATATAGAAGATTCCAATCCAGGAAATTGTGGTACTCACAGTGGATGGGTCGTCCAATTTTAAACCAATCAAGATAACTACCAAAAAAACAAAATAAAACAAAACAAAACAAAACAAACAAACAAACAAACAAAAAAACCTAGAGTCCCATCCCTAAGTATTCTAGATCTCATGAAGTTGACTATTGGGACAAATCTTTACATGGATTTTTCCAATGGTCCTTATTGTTATTCATCTCTTCCCATATCCCTAAACATTCTTTTTCCCATGCCCACACCAATTAAACTCTCTTCATTCCATTAATTTATTTTTTCATTTCATTAAGCCTTTGTATTACTGCTTTCTCTATATATCTGCCCTAGATATCCAATCACTCCAACGGCCCTTACTAATTTCCTGATATCTGTGGTTATTAAAAACATGATGTAAGTATCTGAACATTCAAAGCTAGTTCCTGCAAAATGAGAAAACATATGATATTTATCTTTCTGGTTTGAGTTACCTTACTCAGAATATTTTGTTTCAGTTATATGTATCAAAATACATGTTGTATGAACACATGAACCCCATAATTGAATTGTTCATAAGATTTGGATAATATAACATATTTTCATTTTCTAATCATCTGTTTTATGAACATTTATGTGGTTTATACTTCCTGCCTATTATGAATAGAGTGTCCATGTATATGGAGGAACAAGTACTCTATAGTAGACTATTGAATCTCTTGAATATATACCCAAGAGTAGATTAACAGGATCTTGTAGTAGATCTTTTCTAGCTTTTTGAAAATTTCTACACCAATATTTGTAGTGGATGCAGCAGTTTTCACTCCCACCAACAGTGAACTAAATGACTGCATTTACCTGCATCCATGGCAGCATTTGCTTTTTGGATCTAAGTCATTTTGACTGGGGTAAAATAGATATTTTGACCATATTCACCATTCTTCATTCTTCCCAGATCTATCTCCTCACCTTTCCTACCCACCTAGCTTTAGTCCAACTTTTCTTTTCTCCCATTATGTTCATTTGTGTTGCCTGTATATTCTTGAATGTGTGGCTTTCTGTTAAGGCATGATTGACTGACCAGAGGGAATACTCCTGAAGAAACCTCACTCCTCCTCTCTGGGAAATTATCAGTTGCCCAATCGCTCTTCAGTTAAGGATAGGACTTTCTGTCTACCTTAACCTCTCTGCTGGGATTTGGTCTGACTTGAGCCTTCATGGGTTATGTGTATACTATTAGAACTGCTTTGAGTATCCTATGGGCAGCCTGCCCTATTGTGTTGGGAAGACAACTTCCTCCAACTCTTACAGTGTTTCCTAATGGCCCTTGAACAATAGTGGGAAGGGTCATGAAATAGAGACAATTGTACAAAATTTTTAAAGAGATAACAAAAAAAAAAAAAATCTAAAAGAAAGAAACACTAAACGGTTACCCTCTACAGGCTGCAAGCCAGTGTCAGCAAATATCAAATGGTTTCCTCTATTAATTACTTGTCCCACTGCTTTAACAAAAGGCCTGATAATAGCAAGTTACTGGAGGGCAGAGTTCATCATGCTGGGAAAGGCAAAAAAAATAAAGCTTGAGGCAACTGGCCACACTGCATCTTTTGACAGGAAGCAGAGAGCAATGCATGCTTATCCCTCATCTCACTTCTTTTTCTTTTTTCCTTTTTTTTATTAATTTATTCATATACATCTCGATTGTTAGCCCTTCCCCTGTTTCCTCCCATTCTTCCCTCCCACCCCATTTCTCCCATTCTCCCCTCCCCTATGTCTGATTGAGGGAGACCTCCTCCCCCTATATATGCTCTTAGCAATAATCGGGTCTCTTCTTGGTAACTTGCTATCCTTCCTCTGAGTGCACCAGGTCTCCCCCACTCCAGGGGACATGGTCAGAAAAGGGGCACCAGAGTTGTGTGAGAGTCAGATCACACTCTCCACTCAACGGTGGAGAATATCATGTTCGTCGGCTAGGTCTTGGTAGGGGCTCGAAGCTTACTGCCTATATTCTCCTTGGCTGGTCGCCTTAGTTTGAGGAGGACCCAGGATCCAGATCTGCCTGTCATAAAGTTCTTCTTGTAGGTTTCCAGGACCCTGTGGGTCCTACTATTCCTATTTCTTCCCTGCTACTCTTGCCTAAAGCTCTCAATTGGATATCCTCTCCTCTGACCCCACTTTCTTGGTAAGTAAATATTTTCATGGTACATATCCCTTGGACTAGTGTTTTGATATAAGTGAGTATACACCGTTTTGTCTCTTTTTGCTTCTGGGTGAACTCACTTCATTACGATAATTTCTAGATCACCATTTGTCCACAAATTTCGGGCATTCCTCATTTTTAATAGCTGAGTAGTATTCCATCGTGTAAATATACCACAGTTTCTTAGTCCATTCTTCTACTGAGGGACACGTAGGCTGTTTCCATGTTCTGTATATTATGTATAAAGCAGCTATGAACATGATTGAGCATATGTCCCTGTTATGTGGTAGGGCATTTTCTGGGTATATTCCAAGGAGTGGGATGGCTGGGTCTTGAGGAAAGCCCTATTCCCATTTTTCTGAGAAAGCGCCAGATAGCTTTCCAAAGTGGTTGTACTAGTTTGCATTCCCACCAGCAATGAAGGAGTGTTCCTCTCTCTCCACATCCTCGCCAACATGTGGTGTCATTTGAGTTTTTGATCTTAGCCATTCTGATGGGTGTAAGATGGAATCTCAGTGTCGTTTTGATTTGCATTTCTCTGATGACTAACGAGGACGAGCATTTCTTTAAGTGTTTCTCAAAATACCTACAAAATACTTTGAAGATATTGAAAGATCAATCTTTGTCTCACTTCTAAGAATGTTATACTCGTTTAAGACTCTAACCCATGGAATGGTATCAAACTCATTCTTTGTGGGTCTTTCTGCGCCTTACGTACTATAATTATAATCTCTCATGGCCTTTTCTATTATTGAAACATGCTATTTAAAGTATACTTTAAACTATAAAAGAACACACTATTTGTAATGACAACCAATTCAGAGAAACATTTAAGTCCTAAGCTTTTAAGATTGCATTTTATTGTTTTGTTATGTTTTTCAATTCGGGGTTTCTCTGTGAAGCCTTGACTGTTCTAGACTCCCTTTGTACACCAGGCAGGCCTCAAAAGCACAGAGATCTACCTGCCTCTGCCTCCCCGAGTACTGGTATTAATAGGCATGTGCTACTGTGCCCAGCTTGATTGCATTTCTTAAATGCAGTACATATTTGACATTAAAACACAGCTTGGGCTTTGTTGTGGTGTCATGTTTTCTTCAATTACTATTATAGAGTTCTCTACTTACTTTTAAAATACCTTTCCACATCAGATTTAAGGGTTGCGCTTTCATTTGTCTTTTAAAATATATTAGGGCAGGAAAAGTTATAAGATTTTTTTCACATTATGCTTTAATGATTGCATCTCAACTGCAAAAAAAAAAAAAAAAAAAAAACAAAAAAAAAAACAAAACAAACAAATGAACTAATTTTCTCTGGTGAATTATTGTGTAAACCACTATCTGATATGTGTTTATAAAAGGCTGTCATATGTAACATGTTGTCTGAACACATATAGGAGTATTTGTAGCATAGTACACATCACACTGCTGTGAATATGCCTGAATTATATTTTTGGTTTGTAAGCTATGTTCTGCATTTAAAGAGAATTTCTTATATAGTGACTATTCTTAAGAAAAAAACAGTTTTAAAAATTACATGGAAGTTACATGGTTTGCAATTAAATTAATCAAGGGCCATCAGTATGGTACAGTGAGTTCTTCAGAAAGAGACCTTTAGAAACTTGAACTTGATTAATCCTGATTTATAATGCATAACTATCAAACCGAGTATCTTAAAAATTAACGGTCGTGACTAAAACACATGGAGGGAGACACTTAGTGTAATACAGCTAAGGGTCCATTGACAATACAAAGTGTTCTCATTTTTATTTGCACAATCATATTAGAATGTGTCTTGTTATGCTTGAGTGCGTGGTACTTGCACTCAGAATGTACTATTCCTTCTGTGCGCTTTAGTGCCTAAATAGCAGGGTGTGCAGAGATTAATTTCAAAATAATATTGTAATATAATTCTCCAATGTTAGAAATTGTTCCTGTGTAGTACACACACATATGTGTATGTGTGCGTGTGTGTGTGTGTGTGTGTGTGTGTGAATGTGTGTGTGTGTGTGTGTGTGTTTGTGTGTGTGTGTATACTTCCCAAAAGTCATTTGGAGAATATAACTAACATAACCTGAAAAAAAGATAAATGTATAAATTAGTTATATTAGTTATACATATACATATAGGTATACATGTGCATATATACACACACACGTATGTATGTATGTATGTATGTATGTATGTATGTATGAATGTCAGGATGGGTTTACTTGGCTCCTCCATTATAGTGCTGTAGTGTTTCTTCATTAATCAGGGAAATCTGTGTTTATGGTTTTCAAATTGGTATTTCTGTTCGGTAAGTTGGAGAAGACTGTGGGACGTAATCAGGGCCATGTTTCCTGTAAGTTAAATATGCTGTTCACGGTGGTAGTCCCGCCACATTGCCCTTTTTTTATTTCACACATTGTTTGGATGCACTGTGACCTATCTTTTTCTTTCTTTCTTTCTTTCTTTCTTTTCTTTTCTTTCTTTTTTTTTTTTTTTTTTTTTTTTTTTTTTTTTTTTTTGTAAACTGCAGCTTGTTTTCACTTACAAATTTTTGTTCAGTCATATCTATATTACCTTCATTCCTAGGGCTAGACCATTGCTTCAATTCTCCTTTATGTTTTATTTTTCTAGTTCCTGACTGTATCCTCCAGAGGTTTTCGCTTCCTGCCCGTGACATATCCTGTGTGTGAAGAGTTGCCCAGTCAGCAGATGGTCACAAGTGACCTCAGTACCATCACTGAAAACTGCACAAACACCTCCCCAAGCTGCTTCCTGCCATCCTTTCTTTAAACGCAACTAGCAAAGCTCTTTTCAAACCTGCAGCCTTCCCCCGGAGAGATAAATCTTTTGAAATTTCATTTTTGTGTGTGGACTACATTTCTACATGCAATCACGTTTTGAATATAGAGGCTACACTTTTCTCGCAGTTCTTGTCTCCTAACTTACCAAAAAAAGATATTAATACTCCTTACTTTGATAAGGAGTTGTACTTAATTCTTAAAACGCATTAAGTGTATTTTTAAAACTCCTGGTACCCAGGGTTTGATGAGACAAATGAATGAACTAATTCATTCTGATGACTTCTTTTTAAAACCTTGACTACTATGTGTTTACCAAAGTTTTTAATTTTAATTTTATAAATGGAGATATGAGGACTGAGCAGTTTTGGATTCTTTTTTTCATTAATTAAAACTGATATAAAGTGATATGTACCTACCTACCAAATCTAAAAAATTCTAGTGTTTATTGGTGACCTGTGTTGGTTAATTACAGGCCAAAGTCATCTAAACATGACGTAATGATGTGCTCTAAATGATGCACTTATCCTGATTGGAGAGTACACACATAGACAATTCTTAAAAAAAATAAATTCAACCAACAATCTATTAAAACTTATAAAAAGTTTATTAAAATATTTAAACTGTAGTCGCTTTACTTTATCAATAATATAGAATGGACTTAACACATATATCATACAGTTATACAAAAGAATTAAGTAGAGAAGTGGGTTTAAGCTACTTTAAGTGCATATAGTATGAGAGATTAATACTATTGCTAGAAATTAGACCATCGAAACTAAAATTAGCTATAAAATGGCATGCAAACATTAAAACAATAGCAACAAAAAATCAAAAAATTTTAACTAATGTCAAGAATGATGCATGCTAACTAAATTGAAAATCTGTGGTAGAAAAGTAAAATAGAGGCCAGCAAACAAAAGAAATGAAAAATAAAAACCACAAATGCGTTTTAGGTGAAAGGATAAACCAAGCTACTAACTGTGCTAACTGTAATATTCTAGGAAAATTGCACATTTGTATTTGTGTGTATAGAGATATATGGTTTGGAGAGAAATCATAAGAAGAGTTTAGCCTAGGGTGGGACAAATACCACTGTGATCGTGAATCTTCTCCATAACATACTAAAGTCTGTAACCTAAAAAACTTTGTTAGAAAAGGGGAAAATTAGTATAATAGATATTGAATAATACAAAAACTAATAGTAAAGAGCACAGGAGATTTGTTACTGTATACAAAGTCACCTTAGTCCCACTGTCCTCTGGTTTTTCACTTTTTACTAGTATGTTATTCTTATCCTGTCACTTTCCCACACTGATAGATGTGAATTTTGGACTCACTTAAGTTAACAGCATATTCCTTATGTAGGTCTTTCATTTTGTCTATATCACAAACAGTAGGTTGTGGTTATACTTTTAGCACTCATTTTGGCAAAAAAAAAAAAAAAACAAGCTAGTAGCACAGTGTATAGAACATATCAATTAATATATTATATATGTGTATGTACACACACATATATATATATGGTATAATGTTTAGATTAAGAATGTTATAATACACTATTTCAACAAAAATGTTTTACAAAGTCTCTCATGCATTTTTAATCAAAATAATTTATACCATACCTGCTTTTTACTCAGAAGATTTTACTTTTAATTTATAGTGTACTGTTGTAAACTTCATTTTAATAATCTTGAAAAAATGTTGAAAAACAATCTTCAGGTCAAATAATTGATAATTTGAAAGCTATATCCATCAATAAATATCATTCTTTATATTGCTATATACACAAATATATCCTATTTCTAAAACAAGATATTGGTAGAATATATTTGAAATAAAATAATATAAAATAGTACTACAAATTTAAACTACAATATGGCATAAAATAAGCATTAAATTTGAATTCAAAAATAATAGCATTCAGTTTTATTTTTTTAAATGCTTATGTTGTTCTATACGTATCTATCATTAGCTCTAACTTACATAACTAGAGGCTTTAAGAACACTTTTGTTTTATTCATTGTATTACCATTGACTAAGGGTGACTTAATTTATCATACAAAACTCTTATTGCTGTATAATAATCAATAATATGGTTAATATGATTGAGCAGAAATTATTTCAAGAAGAGGCATTCAAATGTGTCATAATTACTTAAGGTTTTAGTGACTACTGTGAAATCAATGTCCCTGTCTCTAGGAACAGTACTTAAGAACTTTTGTCATGCATTGGCACTTATTGCTGTTCTGTTTAATTAATATTTTTTTCATTTTTTATTAATTTTTTCTTGTTACAATCTCAATGGTTATCCCATCCTTTGTATCCTCCCATTCTTCCCTCCTCCATTTTCCCCTTATTCCCTCCCCTATGACTGTTCTGAGGGGGATTACCTCCCCCTGTATATGCTCATAGGGGTATCAAGTCTCTTCTTGGTAACCTGCTGTCCTTCCTCTGAGTGCCACCAGGTCCTCCCCCTCCAGGGGACATGGTCAAATGTGAGGCACCAGAGTATGCGAGAAAGTCATATCCACTCTCCACTCAACTGTGGAGAATGTCCTGTCCATTGGCTAGATCTGGGAAGGGGTTTTAAACGTTACCGCCTGTATTGTCCTTGGCTGGTGCCTTAGTTTGAGCAGGGCACGTGGGCCAAATCTGCCTATCATAATGTTCTACTTGTAGGTTTCTAGGACCCTCTGGATCCTTCTACTTTGCTATTCTCCCATGCTTCTCTCATCTAGAGTCCCAGTAGGATGTCCTCATCTCTGTCCCAGTTTCCTGGTAAGTGAAGGCTTTCGTGGGACATGCCCTTTGGGCTAGTATGCAGATATAAGTGAGTATATACCATTTGATTCTTTCTGCTTCTGGGTTAATTCACTCATTATGATCATTTCTAGCTCAATCCATTTATCCACAAATTTCGGGAATTCCTTGTTTTTAATAGCTGAGTAGTATTCCATAGTGTATATTACCACAGTTTCTTTATCCACTCTTCTACTGAGGGACACTTAGGCTGTTTCCATGTTCTGGCTATTATGAATAAGGCTACTATGAACATGGTTGAGCAAATTTTCTTGTTGTGTGCTGGAGCATCTTCTGGGTATATTCCAAGGAGTGGAATAGCTGGATCTTGAGGAAGCCCTATTCCCAGTTTTCTGAGATAGCACCAGATAGATTTCCAAAGTGGCTGTACTAGTTTGCATTCCCACCAGCAATGAAAGAGTGTTCCTCTCTCCCCACATCCTCACCAGCATGTGGTGTCACTTGAATTTTTGATCTTAGCCATTCTGATGGGTGTAAGATGGAAGGAATCTCAGAGTTGTTTTGATTTGCATTTCCCTGATGACTAAGGAGGTTGAGCATTTCTTTAAGTGTTTCTCAGCCATTTGACATTCCTCTGTTGAGAATTCTCTGTTTAGTTCCAAGCCCCATTTCTCAATTGGGTTATTTGGTTTGGTGGTGTTTAATTTCTTGAGTTCTTTATATATTTCGGATATTAGACCTTTGTCAGATGTAGGGTTGGTGAAGATCTTTTCCCAGTCTGAAGGCTGTCACTTTGTTCTCTTGACAGTGTCTCCTGCCTTACAGAAGCTTCTCAGCCTCATGAGGTCCCATTTATTAATGGTTGACATTAAGGCCTGGGCCGTTGGTGTTCTGTTCAGGAAGTTGTCTCCTGTGCCAATATGTTCCAGGCTCTTCCCCATTTTTTCTTCTAGGTGACTTAGTGTCTCTGGTTTTATGTTGAGGTCTTTAATCCACTTGGACTTGAGTTTTGCAAGGTGACAAATATGGGTCCAGTTGCATTTTTTTACACATAGACCTCCAGTTAGACCAGCACCATTTGTTGAAGATGCTATCCTTTTTCCATTGAATGGATTTGGCTTCTTTGTCAAAAATCAAGTGACCATATGTGTGTGGATTCATATCTGGGTCTTCGATTCGATTCCACTGATCAACCAGCCTGTTGCTGTGCCAGTACCATGCTGTTTTAAGTACTATTGCTTTATAGTACAGTTTGAGGTCAGGTATGGAGATTCCTCCGGAGCACCTTTTATTGTACAAGATTGTTTTAGCTATTCTGGGTTTTTTGTTTTTCCATATGAAGTTTAGAATTGAGCTTTCAATGTCTTTAAAAATTGTGTAGGTATTTTGATAGCGATTGCATGGAATCTGTAGATTGCTTTTGGTAGGATGGCCATTTTTACTATGTTAATTCTCCCGATCATGAGCAAGGAAGATCATTCCATCTTCTCAGGTCATCTTCAATCTCTTTCTTCAGAGTTTTGAATATTTTTCAAACAAGTCCTTCACTTGCTTAGTTAGAGTAACTCCTAGATATTTTATATTGCTTGTGGCTAATGTGAAGGGTGTGGTTTTCCTAATTTCTTCCTCTGCAAGCTTGTCATTTGTGTATAGGAAGGCTACAGACTTTTTTGAGTTAATTTTGTATCCAGCTAATTTGCTGAAGGTGTTTATCAGCTCTAGGAGATCTTTGGTGGAATTTTGAGAGTCACTTATGTACACTATCATATCATCTGCAAATAGGGATAATATGACTTCCCTCCTTTCCCATTTGGATACCCTTGATCTCCTTTTGCTGTCTTATTGCTCTGGCTAGAACTTCGAGTACTATATTGAAGAGATATGGAGAGAGTGGGTAGCCTGGCCTTGTTCCCGATTTTAGAGGAATTTCCTTGAGTATCTCACCCTTTACTTTGATTTTGGCTATTGGGTTGCTGTATATAGCCTTTATTATGTTGAGGAAAGTGCCTTGTATCCCCGATCTCTCTAAAACTTTAAACATAAATGGGTGTTGGATTTTATCAAATGCTTTCTCTGCATCCAAAGAGATAATCATGTGGTTTTTTATTTTCAGTTTGTTTATATGGTGGATTACATTGATGGATTTCCATATATTAAACAATCCCTGCATGCCTGGAATGAAGCCTACTTGGTCATGATGAATGATATCTTTGATGTGTTCTTGTATTCGTTTTGCAAGTATTTTATTTAATATTTTTGCATCGATGTTCATAAGAGAAATTGGTCTGAAATTCTCTTCCTTTGTTGAGTCTTTGTGAGGTTTAGGTATCAATGAGACTATGGCCTCATAGAATGAATTTGGTAATTTTCCATCCATTTCTATCTTTTGGAGTAGCTTGAAGAGTATCGGTATTAGCTCGCCCTTGAAGGTCTGGTAGAATTCTGCACTGAAACCATCTGGCCCTGGGCTTCTTTTGGTTGGGAGACTATCAATGATTGCTTCTATTTCTGTAGGGGAAACAAGACTATTAAGCTTGTTTATCTGTTCTTCACTCAACTTTGGCAAGTGAAGTTGATCAAGAAAATCGTCCATTTCCCTTAGATTTTCAAATTTTGTGGCATACATGTCTTCAAAGTAGGATCTTATGATTCTTTGTATTTCTTCAGTGTCTGTTGTTATGTCTCCCTTTTCATTTCTTATTTTGTTGATTTCAAAACTGTCTCTCTGCCTTTTAGTTAGTTTGGCTAACGGTTTGTCTATCTTGTTGATTTTCTCAAAAAACCAGCTTTTGGTTTTGTTGATTCTTTGGACTGTTTTCTTAGTTTCTAATTTGTTAATTTCAGCCCTGAGTTTGATTATTTCCAGACATCTACTCCTCTTGGGTGTTTCTGCTTCTTTTTTTCCTAAGGCTTCCAGTTGTGTCGTTAAGATGCTTATGTGTGATGTTTCCAATTTCTTTTTAAAGGCACTTAGTGCTATGAATTTTCCTCTTAGCACTGCTTTCAATGTATCCCACGAATTTGGGTATGTTGTTCCTTCATTTTCATTGAATTTCAGAAACTCCTTGATTTCTTTCTTCATTTCTTCCCTGACCCAGGTGTCATTTAGCAGAAAGTTGTTTAGTTTCCACGTACGTATAGGCTTTTTGTTATTTCTATTGTTGTTGAATTGCAGCCTAAGAGCATGGTGATCTGATAGGATACAAGGTATTATTTCAATCCTTTTGTATCTATTGAGGCTTGCTTTGTGACCTACGATGTGATCAATTTTAGAGAAGGTTCCATGGGGTGCAGAGAAGAAGGTATATGCTTTCTTGTTTGGGTGAAAGGTTTTATAGATATCTGTTAGATCCATTTGACCCATGGCATTGGTTAATGGTGTTATTTCTCGGCTTAGTTTCTGTTTCAATGACTTATCCTTCAGTGAGAGTGGGGTGTTGAAGTCTCCCACTACTATTGTGTGGGGAACGATGTGTGGTTTAAGCTTTTTTAGCAGATCTTTTACAAATGTGGGTGCCCTTGTATTGGGAGCATTGATGTTCAGAATTGTGATGTCATCTTGGTTGACTTTACCTTTAATGAGTATGAAGTGTCCTTCCACATCCCTTTTGATTAATTTTGGTTGAAAGTCTATTTTGTTCGATATTAAAATGGCTACACCTGCTTGCTTCTTGTGACCATTTGCTTGGAATATTTTTTTCCAGCCTTTTACCCTGAGGTAATGCCTATCGTTATGGGTGAGATGTGTTTCTTGAATGCAGAAGAATGTTGGATCTTGTTTATATGCCCATTCAGTTAGTCTGTGTCTTTTTATTGGAGAATTGAGACCATTGATGTTGAGAGATATTAATGACCAGTGACTGTTAAGAGTCTTAATTTTGATGCTGTTTCCAGTCGAGGGTTGTGTAGTTGTGTTTTTGCCATGGGATAGTTATCTATTTCCTGAGTAGTTTTGGTTGTAGCTTGACCCTTTGGGATGGAGTTTTCCTTCTAGTACCTTTTGTAAAGCTGGATTTGTGGATAGGTACTGTTTGAATTTGTTTTTGTCATGGAATATTTTGTTTTCTCCATCAATGGTTATTGATAGTTTTGCTGGGTAAGTAGTCTGGCCTGACATCTGTGGTCTCTTAGGGTTTGAAGGATCTCTGTCCAGGCCCTTCTGGCTTTTATGGTCTCTGCTGAGAAGTCGGGTGTAATTCTGATAGGTTTACCATTAAATGTTATTTGGCCCTTTTCCCTTGCAGCTTTTAATAGTTTTTCTTTGTTCTATCTGTTTTGTGTTTTGATTATTATGTGATGGACAGTTTTTCTTTTCTGGTCAATTCTATTTGGTGTTCTGTAGGCCTCTTGTATGTTTATAGGCATCTCTTCTTTAGATTGGGGACATTTTCTTCTATGATTTTGTTGAGAATAGTTTCTGGGCTTTGGAGTTTGATATCTTCTCTCTCTTCAATGCCTATTATCCTCAGATTTCTTCTTTTCATGGTGTCCTTAATTTCTTGGATGTTTTGTGTCAGGAATTTTCCAGATTTGGCATTTTCTTTAATGGTTGCTTCAAGATCTGTGATTGTATCTTCTAGACCTGAGATTTGTTCTTCTATCTCTTGGATTCTGTTAGAAAAGCTCACCTCTGTTTTGCTCGCCTTCTTCTCTGAGGTCTCACGTTCTCATTTTTCTTCTGTCTGTGTGTTTATCATTGAATCCATTTTCATTTTCAGATCTTGAACTGATTTTTTTCATTTCTTTCATCTGATTTTTTGTGTATTCCTGAGTTTCTTCCATTGCCTCTTTATAGGTCTTCAGAGCTTGAACTGTTTTATTTGTTTCTTTCACCTGGTTGTATTTTCCTGAAATTTTTCCAGTTCCACTCTATGTGCTTCTTTTATGTCTCTCACCTGTTTGGCTGTATCTTCCTGCATTTGATTAGGAATTTTATTTGTTTCCTCCATTATCATCCTCATTACTAAGGATTTGAGGTAATTTTCTTGTATTTCCATTGTATTTGAGTTCTCTCGGTTGTTTTCTTTGGGATAGCTGGAAACTGGAGACGCCATGTTGTTTTGTTTTTTTGTTTTTTTTGTTTTTTTTTTTGCGTATGCTTTTACGCTGTCCTTTAGACATCTTGCCATCTTTGTTTTTGTTGGGTAGCTTCCAGAGTTGGAAGGAGGGAGTCTGATGATAGATTCACTTGTTTTCTCATGATTTCCCTAGGCTGGAAGCTCTGATGCTTCACTGGTGTGGATGGCAGAAGGTTAGCCCTGTCGTTTTGGAGTCTTACAACCAGTGACCCTCAGCTCCCCTGTGCAGTGGGTCCTGCAATTGTTCTGGGTCTCTGAATGAGCGTTGGCTCAGGCCAAGGTATCCACAGCCTTCTGGGTCCCCTGCCAAGTCCAACCAGGGACACTGGACCCAAACCACGGGCCTAGCTCAGCTAGAATCTCAAGGCCTGGACCATCTGCCAGGCTCAGCTAGGGCTTCTGGGCCCATAATGCACACAGGGTACAGCTAGCATTTTTGGGCTGAGACTGAGCACCAAGCTCAGCTAGGGGCTTTTGGCCCAAAGTGCACGCTGTGGTCAGTTATTGACTCACGGTCCGAACTGTCCGCCAAGCTCATCCAGCAATTCTGGATTCAAACTGCACACTGTGTCCAACCAGAGTCTTAGAGCTGGGACTGTGCCAAAATCTCAGCTAGAGTCTCTGTGCCCAATCTGTCTGTCAAGCACTGTTAGGGACTCTGGCCCCACACTGCACGCTGAGCTCCACCTGAGTCTCCAGGGTGGAATTGTGCACCGAGCTCAGCCAGGGACTCTGGGCCTAAACTGCGTGGATAGTCCAGCCAGAGTCTTAGGGCCGCCGAGCCTGTGCGCACAGCTCATCTAGAGCCTCTTGGCCCAATCTGCCGGACAAGTCCAGCTAGCACCTCTGGGCTGAATCTGCGTGCTGATCTCAACCTGCATCAGTGCCCCAGAACTACCTGCTGAGCTGAGCTATTGTCTTGGGCAGAACTGCTTGCTGAGCTGACCTAGCGCCTCTGGTGGAACTGAGCGCTCTGCCCAGCCTGCGTCACAGCAGGAAGCTGTGGCTGCAATGAGCTAGTGCCTTAGGCAGAATTGCTTGCTGAGTTGAGCAAGCATCTCCACGGCTCTGCGCACTGAGCTGAACCTGGGACTCTGGGGCTGAACTGTTTGCTGAGTCCAGTTTGGGTCTTAAGGCACCACGCGACCCAAATCCTGTCTAGAGTCCCCTCTCCCACAGCAACTCCCACCGGCCACCACACCAATCACCTCCACCGGAGGCTCTGACCTGCAAACCTCAGCCACTGCTGCTGCTGCTGCTGGTGCCACTGGTGCCGCTGGTGCCGCTGGTGCCGCTGGTGCCACTGGTGCTGCTGCCTCTGCCGCTGCTGCTCTGATCTGAGAAAATCCTCCTCCCGTGTGCAGGAGCATGCAGGGTGCAGGTCCTCCACACCCTGGTCCCTCCGAACCGTGGAGCACTCCTGCTGCCGTGGTGTGGGGACCTTGGTGTTCCTGACTCAGAAATCTGTGTAATTCCCTGAATTGTTCACTGGAGCTTCCAAACACGGTCCACACTGCTCGCCGCCATCTTGGATCCCTAATTACTGGTTTTATTGGCAAGTCTTATATTTTGTTACTTCCTTAGACACAAAGACCTGTAACTCTAAACAATTGGTTGAAAAAAATGTCTGGCCCTCTGAATGATGTTTTTCACTCAGATACTTGGGCAAAACAAAGAAGTAAAGAAGGCTATAGAAGTAGAAACCTTGTCACCATCTTCATTTCTGATCAGACATTGTTCAAGGTGAATTTGTGGCCATTGGATATTCCACATGGAAAAATCAAAGTCCAAATACTGATTTATCCCAAAGAAAAACAGAAAGGAGAAGTGGTTAATGAGTTCTTTGATTGGGACAGAAAATGCGAGAGATGCATAAAGCCTTTTGTAATGCTAGAAGTAGGAAAGGGCTCACAACAAAACAAGAATAATCTATGAGACATAAAAAAAGAGTTCCACTGAAAGTAGAACAACTCCAGTTTGTATTGCTCATATAATTGTAGATGTGGGTTATCTCCTGAAATCATCCTACAGAAGTCATCATGAAAAACACTGACTCATCTTTCAGGAAAAACAATCATCTGTCCATCCACCACTCCTCAGTTGGAGTTCATGAACTCCATGTTGGTGGGTGTGATCTTGCTCAGATCTTGTGCAGGTAACCCCAGCTGCTGTCCGTTCATGGCTTCAGTATCCTCTCCTGTTGAAGACAGTACTTCAGATCAACTTTCCTGACCTCTTGTTCTTTTTTTAAAAATATATTTTATTTTTATTAATTTAGTCATATTACATCTCAATTGTTATCCCATCTCTTGCATCCTCCAATCTTCCCTCCCTCTCATTTTCACCTACTCCCCTCCCCTATGACTGTGAAAGAGGGGAATCTCTTTCCCCTTTATTTGCTCATAGAGTATCAAGTCTCTTCTTGGTAGCCTCTTGTTCTTATAATCTCTTCTCCCTGTCTTCCATAATGGTCCCTGAGACTTATGAAGAGGATGTGATATAGATGGCTAAGGAATCTAGTGACTTTATTGGTACTATTATCTTTTGATAATATTTTAACTATTTTAATTAAGGACTATGTGACACTCCTTACAAGATCTGGGCTTATCAGATGAGGTGGAGTGGCAATCCCTTTTTGGAAAAGGGATTCAAATTCATAAATTGAGTGTAAAATGCCTATCCAGACTAGTCAGACTTCAGCCTTATCCAGCAGTCCCACAAGGAGCTTTGTAGATCTAACTTTTTCTTCCACTGTGTTGATTTCTTCATCATATAACCTACATCTGAGATTCTCTCTGCCATCTCTTGTATCCTGTTGGTGATGCTTGGGCCTGTAGTTTCTGTTCTCTTCCCTGAGTTTTCCATTTCCAGGATTGCTTTATATTATATTTTCTTTATCGCTTCTATTTACATTTTTAAATCTTGAATGGTGTTATTCATATCCTTCTCTCATTCGACTGTATTTTCCTGTATTTCTTTAAGAGGTTCATTTAGTTCTTTCATCTGTTTGATTATATTTCCTGTATTTCCTTGAGAGATTAGTTTTCCTCTTTTAGTGCCTCTATCATTTTTATAAACATCAGATTTAAGACCATTTTCTTCTGCTTCAGGTGTTAGGGTATTCAGGGCTTGCTGAAGTAAGATAGATGTGTTTGGAGGTACCATCTGGCCTTGCGTGTTTGCTGTTTTTGTTCTTACACTGACCTCTATCCATCTGGTTGACTCTGGTGTTAGTACTATGTTAATGCCTGATGGTTTTAGGGCTCTTGGATTGTAGGTAGAGCTGGTGGTCCTGGATGGTATCAGAATTCTGGTTTTCCTGCCTGGCAGATAGCATCTGGAGATACAGGAAGAACTGGTAGCTTCTGATGGCTGCTGACAACTTATATTGGAGATGAAGATGGGGTCCAGGAAGTTGGGCAAGAGGGAAACTGTTGGGTCCTTCTGATTGTCTGTCTCTGTTCCTTCCTGATGATTGATGCTGTTCTCT
Source organism: Acomys russatus (assembly GCF_903995435.1). Lineage (NCBI taxonomy): Eukaryota > Metazoa > Chordata > Mammalia > Rodentia > Muridae > Acomys > Acomys russatus. Next base: position 24,699,770 of record NC_067167.1, on the reverse strand, counting down.
GATAGCTTTTGATCTCTGGGATTGTTGTTCTGCTTGATTGCCTGTCTCTGGCACTGCAGATGGAGATGTGACCCAGGAAATGAAGTGTGACCCAGAAGATGGAGAGCAGAGTACACTGCGAGTGGAGATCTGCTGGAGATGGCCCAGGGCAGATCATACCTCTGCTGGTAGGATATGTTGTCCCCTGATTGCTGCTGGTCTCTGGGATTATAGGTGGGCATGGGGTCCCAGGAGATGGAGCACACTCAAGTTGGATGGTGAAGTTAATTGCCAGGATGGAGCTCAGAGGACTTGAGTCAGACTGTGCCTCTGCAACTGGACTCTAGTAGGCCAGGAGTTGGGGGAGGGCTCTTACCTGTTGTTCCTCAATGGGTGCTTGCCTCAGGGACTGCCAAATGTCTGTATTTTAAATTTGTATACATATATTTATTTTGTAACACATATATGAAATAAACTATATACAGCTAGAAAATCCACAAAACAATTAGGAATTATATTAATGTTACATTTATAATGTTTTGGCTCTTTGTATTTGGCAACCTTCAAGAAAACATATACTTCCAACCCTGGTGACCCTAAAATTCTGAATGTAAATCAATATTTATCATATCTCATCTCTATCAATTTAAAACAACTATCTAGATCTAAAAACATCTTAACCCCTAAACAAATAGTCTTCATTGTAAAATTAAACTCTCTGATCTTCAACCTCATCAGTGACTTGAGAAAGAATAAAATTAATTTAATTAGCTGAGGAAACAGGAAGTACAGATTAGCTGCTTCCAAAGTCAAAAAAATGACATGGACTGCCTGAATAGTCACCCAAAACTCTCTATGAAGTTGAAGCATCATTTCAGCCTTCTTGCCCTGATCAAAAATGAGGTTGGACACAGGGATGTCTCTCTTCTCCTTTATCTTTCTTTCTTAGGTTTGGTTGAAAAGAAAAAAAGGGGGGTTGATAGGACAAAAAGTAGACTATTGAGTCAACTCTTCAACATAAAGGCTTAATTGTTGCTCACAAGGTTATTTTAAATTCATTGGTATAGAATTTTGTGTATTGATACAAAATAAATTTAATTTTGGTACAGTCATATAGAATTCAAATTGAAGATTATTCTTCACACCTATTATATATATTTTCTACTCAAATATGATGTATTGTACCCATACAACTCCAGTACAACATAACATTTACCTCCAGTACTCTGAAAGTGCTATTTCTTAATTTTAGCAGGAAATACCTATTTGGGGTTCATGTATAAACTATTATCTTGTCAATGCTTTGTGCACCTTTTTGTTTCTATACTACACAGCAACATTAGGACAAATTAATTTAAATATTTTAGATTTTTCAGTCAGCAAACTAAGTAATGGCCTAGCAAAATGCAAAGCTAAATTATTAATATTAGGGTAAATGAAGTTGTAAGGAAAACCCTAGATTTTCCTTGAGCTTTTATAGTTAGATGTACATGATCCAACAAAAATTATTACATACAAGAAATGTGGAATATATTTTCATTTTAATTAAAAGAATAAAATTGCATTGTGTTAGAACATAATACATGAATGAACCTGTGTAAGATTTCTTCGAGCTTATAGGAAAACTCCAAGTAAATCAGACAAGAGTAACCCCTGTTTTACAAGTAACCTTGTATGCTCTGTTCCTACATAACATGGGTTGTCTTACAGCTTGCTTTCCTGCCCATACCATGTGTAGTAAATAAGAGTGGGTTTTGCTTCAGGTTACCCATCATCTTCTTTTCTTACTCAAAAATGTCACCAAGCACAGGTTGTCCTTGTGCCTGTATACAGCCTTAACCCATGTGAACTTGGCTCCTTCGACCTTGTTTAACCCTAAAAGCCCTCAGAATATAAATTTTCTCATGCTCTGAATAAAATTGGCTACTGCATGAGACATTAGTGCTCCTCGTTTTAGGCTCCGAACTTTCAGGGTCATGATCCTCACTAGTGCAGTAACACATTACAATAAAAACAACAATGTTTTGTAAAATAATTTCTACTTGGAGAAGTTTTATATTCATAGAAATTATGAAACTGACAAAGAAGTTATCTGTGAGCTTTGATTCTCATTCTTTAAACAGAAAATGAGAACATATTTATTCATTAGATTTCTTTATTGAGGATTCGTAATGTTCTAATTTGGCAAAGACGATTGTAATATGAGCTCTTTTATTAGAGAATTGTACCCTCATCAAATTAATATACTACATTTATCTTGCGGTGAATGAAAATTAATTTTATCTGATTGTTTATTTTCAAGGGCACTTAGAATTTTAAATCACTAAATTACATAAAGTGCTTTCTTAATAAGAATGAATCACTTTCTCATCACCCGGATGATAAGAGATCTTGCTCCCATTGTTCCCTGCATTATGACAAGGGCCCTGCTGCTGCATGACTGACTCAAGTGGGCCCTTCATCCTTTTCAAAACTAAAATTGAAAACTTGCATATGCCATCTTGAAAAGTGCTAACTAAAAATCCCCACCATTACTAAGGTAGATCCACTTTTATGCTTAATAGTTTAAGTACATCATTAGCATTTTAAGAATAACATTTTTTTTATTCTTTGAGAATTTTATATGTATATATTTAATTATATATGATTTTTTCCACCCTCATCTTTCCACAAACTTTTCACATAACTACCTCCCAACATGATGTTCTCTTTTCCTTTTATTTACGTGCCACTCACTAAGTTCACTTAGTGCTGCTTATAAGTTCATGGATATGAGGCCATCCATCCATGAAGCATAACTAATATATCAATGCCCACACCCCCACAAAGAAAAACTAGTCTCCCTCCCCCAGCCAATAGCTCCTTAGCTATGGGTGGAGCCTCATAAGTTCCTTCTCTTTCTATGTCAGAAACCTTGTTTGCTTGATCACATGCAGGTAACCACAGCTGTGGTGAGTTCATGAGTACAGTCACCATTTCATTCTCTGTCATTTCTCTGGCTGTTACGGTTTTCCTACTTCCTCCTCTCTGATGTTTCCTGAACCTTTGGGAGTATGTAGCAAGTCATTTGTTCTTAGTGTTTTCATCAAGTTCTTACTCTCTGCATTGACAGTGACCACTATGAAAAGAAACTTCTATGATCATGGGAGAGACCAGCCTGGTTCTAAATAAATAAATAAATAAATAAATAAATAAATAAATAAATAAATATTTCTATAAGGTAGTTTGACAGCATAGCATTTAGAAAACTTAGAACTTAGAACACGTAAGAACTGTAGTACATACTAAATTATCACTATCTGTCAAGGGGTTGAACCAAGATAAATCTAAGAAACTCCAAAAATTAAACAGCAGGAACCAGACCAATTTTGAAAATGGTCACTAGAGGTAAAGACCATTCTAAAGAGAAGTTTCAATGGCCAAGAGGTAGTAGATGAGAAATTGTTCATTAGGTAAGGTCTAATCAAAACCATAATGCAAAAATCATGTCAACCCAGTAAGAATGGCCAGATTAGCAAATAGTTTAATTATCATATGGTGTAGCCATTGGGGACAAATGTTGCAGGAGTTCTTTTTTTAAAAAAAATTAAAAATGGAGCTACTGTGTCATCCAGAAACAGGCCTTGTTGCTCTTTGCTCCGTCATGCCCTTTATCTCTTCAGGCAACACCAACTTCTCATTTTACTGTTGCCTTGTAAGTGCATGTGGCCTAAGGACACTTGCAGCAGCAATCTTTGGGTTCTCTACTGCACACACCTCATCCCCAAAACATTAGCAGCATTTGGTATTGGTCACTTTGTGTGCTTTTCAAATCCTGTGAGAGACGATTAACAATGAATTATCAATCTATCTCACATCCGTACATTATAACTGTTTTTAGAATTTTAAAAAATGGCACGTGCCAACAGCTGATAGTAGAAAAAGAGAGCAAGTATTTAATTGATGGAATTTATACCATTTGAGTGAAACTGTGGAATCATGGGATAGAGTAGCAGAATGGTATAGGAAGAATAAAGGACTCAACTTGAGGAAAATACTGTACTTAGATATTATAAAGGAAGTAAAGTGTGTTCATTGTTAGAAACACAAAGCAGATAAATAATAGGTTAATGGTTGAAAAGAATGAGGGTGGTTGTGATTCCTAAATGTCAGGTGTGTTCCTCACGGCAGGTGGTAATGAGTAAGAGTTGCAGGAAGCCTAAGTGTAACATCAGGCGGGAGAGTGATGAAATATTTGGTAAGACCATTTGTTTGAAGCTAAGTGGAAGAAATTCACTGGGGGATGTGCAGAAAGAAGACACTGAAGTTAATTAGTTAAGGTTCTCTGGGAAACAGAATAAGTATATGTTACAAAAGGTATTTATTAGACTGGCATCCACAATAGGGGCTGGGTAGTACAGGCTCGCCACATGTTAGAGAGGTTAAGAACTTCAGAGTTGCTTATTCTACGAAGCTGGATGTTTCAGCGCTTCCAAGCTGACCCTGAAAGACCAGAAGATTCCTACATAGCTTTTGATCTGGAAACTGGATGGCTAAAAGGCTAACAGCCAACATCTCAGGGAGGGATGAGAGCAAGAGGGCCAGCAGTAGACTCACCAGGAAGGAGCTAATGCTGCCCCACAGAGCACTGCTTTTGCCTCAGGCATTATTTCTATATTTCGGCTACCTGATGATGATGGCTGGCTACTCTGGAAGGGTTTTTTTTTCCCTTCCTTTTCATTAATCCTTTCAGGAAGCAGCTTGCCCTAACTTCTGAGATGTGTTTGTTGGTTTATGCCAGGTTCAAGAAAACCATCACAAGGAGCAAATGAAGAAGAAACAAGAAGGGAGGAAAAGAATAGTTTTAGACTCTGACTCTGAAACTGATGCCACAGATTTATGATTTTATGATCAGTGAGTACATATTAGCTCAAAGGAAGGTACAGGACACAGAACTTTATCTAATTCCCTCATGTAAAGTAATATAGAAACATAATTTTCCAACAGGATTTCAAGCTCAGAGTTTCTGTTCAGTAGCACAGAGAAGTACTTCAGAATCAAAATGGCTCACTTTATCAGATTCTTCCAAGAACAAGTGCCTACACTCTAGCTCTGAGAAAATGTAAAATAAGGCTTCAAGGACTTCACTTAAGGAAGAGAGTTGTGGGAAAGATTGGAAAGTCAGTTTGTCAAAAAATAATCTCAGAAAATTGAGTATTCAAATTGATGTCATAGAAACTGAGATTCATGTACAAGGCTGAGAAACTAAGAAATGCAAAGCAGAAACTCCCTGGGGATGTTGTCTGTCGTCTTTGTGCTGTGCTGTGTGTGTGTGTGTGTGTGTGTGTGTGTGTGTGTGTGTGTGTGTGTGTGTATGTGTGTGTGTGTTCCTTTCTGCATAGAGAGGCATGCATGCTTTTCAGGCAGATGTGGACGTACTTAAGTCTGTAGTGGCCAGTTTAATGAAGGAGAAAAACTGCTTACCCACTTTCTCATGGAAAGTGAGAACTGCAGACACAACATTTAATAACAACAACAATAATAACTATAATAATATTAATATTAATAATAATGATGTAGGTTGACCACCCAAAGATGATCTGCATGGTCCTAGACACAACTTCCACAGATGTTTCAATCACATTAGTCACACTTCCTTCTGGGTACATGAGAACCTGACCATAAAGTCATCTCCTCTAACAGAAACAGGATCACATGCTCTTCTAATAGAGGGAATTTCTTCTAAAGATAATGAGATTTCGATCCTCTCTCTACCTATCCCTTTAAAAAATGCTTTCTGCCCTCTCATCATTTCCCCTCTAGTATAAAGTCTGAAGTTAACTGATATGTTTTTCTTATCTCTGGGAATTTCATATTCTTCCAAAAATTTAGAGTATATTTGAGATGTTTGTGATAACACCTGAAAAACATCTTCGCATGAGAAAAATGCTAAATCAACCCATTAACTTGTTAAAACTATTTTTGAAAGAGGCTCCAGTATATCATTTCTTTCATTTTTTATAAAGGTTTATTTATTTATTTATTTATTATTTGTACAGTAGTCTATCCACATGTGTGCCTGCACACCAGAAGAGGACACCAGATCTCATTATAGATGGTTGTAAGCCACCATGTGGTTTTTGGGAATTGAACTAAGGACCTTTGGAAGAAGAGACAGTGCTCTTACTCTCTGAGCCATCTTTCCATGTTACGGCTTACATCACTTCCACTTCACTGAATTTCTTCAGAAGTCTTCTCAGTTATACTAGAAAATTTTACAAACACATACACACACACACACACACACACACAAACACAAACACACACTTTTGTTAAAGGTAAAGGGGAAGGGAGTAAGGGGAAATGGGAGGGAGGGAAGAATGGGAGGATACAAGGGACGGGATAACAATTGAGATGTAATGTGAATAAATTAATAAAATATATTTTTTAAAGTTCGTAATTAAAAAACAAGTGAAGAGTATTTTGAAAAATAAACATAGTGGATTGCATCCCAGTGTTTGAGACCTAGCTATTTGTCAATTTATTTGTTTGAGGGTGTATATGCATAAGTGTTTGTGTGAGCATATGTGTGTGTGTGTGTGTGTGTGTGTGTCTGTGTGTGTGTGTTCATGTTTAGTCCAAAGGACAATTTTAGGTAAACTTCCATCATTTTACACATGTACAGATATGCATATAAAAGTATATATATATATATATGAATATATACATATATAAGTATACATACATACACATGTATGCATATATATGTGCATGCCTGCATGTATGTATTTACTTGAGATAGAGTTTTACTTACCTGGAATTCACCACTTACCATGTAGGCTAGTCTGGCTGTTCAGCATGGCCCAACCCACCTATCTCTGCTTCCTTTGGGCTCAGATTACAAGTATCCTCCATCATCTGGCTTTTTCACACAGTATCTCACGATCCTTGAGTGTATAACAGAAACATCTTACCAACTGAGGTACATCTTCAGCCCTGTACTATATATTTTTAGTTTTTACATGTAACAATATATCCAACTAACAAATTATATAAGTTCTCAATAATATAAGATATTTTTATCAAACACCAGGGAAACAGCCTTCTTTTGGCTATACTTAGTCTTTTCACATTTTATAAAATTGATACATCTCTTTACAATCTATAAAAAATAGCTTTTATCGAGTCTATTTCTCTCTTTAAGAAAGTTTTTTTCTCATAACTTTTAAAAATATAACTTGCCTTGTATGTTCTTTGATAACTTCATACATGTCAGCATCAATATATCAACACAAAAAGATACTTTAAAAATGTACTTTTATTGTAAGTTTTAAAAAATGTTCTTACTTCAATGAGAAAATTATCAGGCATTTATCATGTGAGCTTTACAAAAGAAAAATGCAAGTAAATGTTACAGGCTAATTTGTAAAGAATTAAGCAAAAAAGTAAAAATATATAAATTGGACTATGTAGAAACTTATGTTCTAGTTTCAAATGTAGAGATTAATTGTTATATATTTAGTGTTTGTCAAAGTCTTATTTCATGACATGCTCTGTATCAGTATTAAGGAATTTCTATATCTAACCCATCCAAACATTTATTTATTTACTTACTTACTTACTTGTTTTCGTTAACAAGAGTCAGTAAGTCAGTAAATGCATCTGTATGTTGCTTTTAGAAAAGTTCAGGTCCCTGACCACACTGTCTTCCTGCCCCTATACCATTCCATCCTACCAGGAATGGTAGTTTACCTTTCCAGTTGCTGTGGTTGAATTGTAACACAGCATGTGCTTTCAATTAGTTTTCATCTTAGCCACTTTGATGGATATGAGATGGAATCTCAGAGTCATTTTGATTTGCACTTCCTCCATGACTAAGGATTCTGAGTACTTAAGTGCTTCTCAGCCATTTGGGATTCCTCTGGTGAGAGTTGTCTCTTTTTTTTTTTTTTTTTTTTTTTAGATGTAGAATTGGTGAAGATCTTATCCCAATCTGTAGATGGCTCTTTCATTCTTTTGACAATGTCCTTTGCCTTATAGAAGATTTTCAGTATCAAGAGGTCTCATTTATTAATTGTTGATCTTATCGCCTAAGCTGTTGGTGTTCTGTTCTGGAAGTTGTCTCAAGGCTTTTCCCTACTTTTGCTTCTAATAGGTTTAGTGTACCTGGCTTTATGTTGAGGTTTCTGATCCACTTGGACTTTAGTTTTGGGCAGGCTGATCAACACGGATTTATTTATATTTGTATACATGTAAGCATCCAGTTAGACCAGAACCATTTGTTGAAGATGCTTTCTTTATTCCATTGCATTGTTTTGCCTCCTTGTCAAAAACCAATTATTTGTAGGTGTGTGGGTTTATTCTGGGTCATTAACTTGATTCCGTTTATCGACTAGGCTTTTTCTGCATGCCAGTACCATGCAGTTTTTATTATTATTATTCTTTAGTATAGCTTGTACTCATGGAGTTAGATACCTCCAGAAGTTCTTTTATGTATGGGATAGTTTTAGCTAGTCTTTTTTGTTGGTTTGTTTGTTTTGTTTTACCATATGAAGAACTTTTCTTTCATGGTCTCTAAAGAATGTGATGGTATTTTGATACAGATTGCACTGAATCTGTAGATTGCTTTTGGTAAGATGGCCAATTTTACAATGTTAATACTACTGATCCATGAGCATGAGACATCTTTCCATGTTCTAATATCTTCTTTAATTTCTTTCTTCAGAGACTTGAAATTTTTGTTATACAAGTCTTTGACTTACTTGATTAGAGTTACACCAAAATACTTTTTTATTATTTGTGCCTATTGTGAAGGGTGTGATTGCCCTAAATTTTTCTCAGCCCATTTGTCAAGTGACAAAGTGTCAAGTGGCAGCACATGCTGGCAAGGATGTAGAGAAAAGGGAAGACTCTTGCATTGCTGGTGGGAGTGCAAACTTGTACAACACCTTTAGAAATCAAACTGGTGCTTTCTCAAAAAAAAAATTGGAATAGTTCTACCTTATAACCAAGCTATAGCACTCCTGGCTATATACCCAAACTGTTACACCATATAACAATTACATTTGCTCAACTATGTTCATAGCAGCCTTACTCGTAAAAGCCAAAGTCTGAAAACAACCCAGAGGTCCCTCAATTGAAGAATGGATAAAGAAACTGTGGTTAATTTACACAATGGAATACTACTCAGCTATTAAAAACACGAAAACCATACATTTTCAGGCAAATGGGCGGAACTAGAAAAGATTATCCTGAGTGAGGTAACCCAGACTCAGAAAGACACACATGGTGTGTACTCACTTATAAGCAGATTTTAGCCATATAGTACAGGATAAACACGTTTCATTTCACAGACCCAAAGAAGATAAGAAACAAGGAGGACCCAACAGAGGATGATTAAATATCACTCAGAAGGGGAAATAGAATTTAAAAAATGGAAGTAGCAAGGAAAATAACTTTATGGTTTGGAATCACAAAACTAGAGGAACTGTGTTAAAGGGTTGCATCTTTAGGAATGCTGAGAACCATTGTATTAGAACATGGAAGCCCTCAGCACAATTATTTCAAGTTATGAATTTTAACCAAATAAAAGTAAAGCTCTTTTGTGAGAAAGTTATATTTCTACTATTAAGTTTCTTTCCTAAAGAAATTATTAAGATTCCAACACTTTGAAGTAATTCTTATGGTTTTTAGAATTCAGGAAACATATGGTTCACATACGAAATTAATCAAAGAGGCATGTTTCAGGTATTCAAATAAAAAATATCTTAGGAATATGGCTTCTTGTTTCTTATTATAAAACATTATATTGCTATAAAAGGTTAATTGAGGGACCATTTTTTGAGAAGTATCAATTCACTCTAAGAAAGTCCATTCAAGATATTTTCTAATATAGTGAGTGTAGCACAGAAGTAATTGATGTTTCAATTTATTTTCCTTTTTCCTCAACATTTTGTAAGCAGATACTTCAACTCTCTCTTAAAAATGTTCTCCTGTTTTCATATTTCTATTTTGTGGCATGAAACTCACTTATTATGAACTTTGACACTTTCATAAGTAATAATAATGAAGTATCTTTAATAGTTATGTTTATATTTTCATTGATTAAATGATATCAATTAAAGCTATTGTATTGTTTGAGAAAAACACTATGAGTCTATTATCCACATCAAAATGTAATTACTTCAAATTATATTTTTAAGTGGTAATATGTTGTGGTCTTTTCAAGTTTGGGAACATATAGATATCAAGTTATAGTTCCTAGTATAAGGAAATTCTTTTCTCCCTCTAATTTTGTCTCTTCGTATTGTTATAGATTATGTTAAATATTTTTTCTAATTTCCATTGACCACAGATGTGTGAGATGTGATCTGCCAGAAAAAATGTGTAGTTATAGAACACTGGGGAACTAAACAGCTGTAGAGACACAATATGAGTTCTTCCATTCCTGACCCATATCCAGACACTTCCGAGGCTTAGCTGGTTACTGCGAATTTACAGTGTCTGCACTACTTCCTTTGTTTATGTTTTTCTCATTCCAGGGAAAAATGATTGACAGAAGCAACATAAGAGACTAAATATATATTTTGAATCATGATTTTAATTTATCAGAGAGATAAAGGTATGGTAGAGTTCAAGGCAAACATAAGACGACCAAAGCTGATAAGGAGGCAGATGGCAGGGCCTAGGCATTTGTGTTCTCAGAAGCATCCCTAAAACACTCCACACCCTCCCAGCACACCACCAGCTGGGAAGATATTCAAACACATGTGCCTATGAGGTGGCATATATTATGTTGAAACCATAACACCATTTACAGCCAATTCAATGTTCAAAAGCATCAGACTGAGACTTATTAGTTGTTCATGATGAGTGAACTTAACATGGAACACACAAGAAAGTGCTACAAACCAGGCTTTTCGTTTTGTTTTTATTGTCACATCACTGTCTTTGATGGTCTTTATCATCCTGTTAGTTTTTAAGCAGACATCTGTGTAGCTTAACACTGCTGTTTCTCCATTTACATTTTAGAAACTTAAGTGTTGTTTTGTGAGGCTTAAGAAAGAATGCAACTCAGATAATTATAACTCCTGAGATGCACAATACCTAAAGATAAAATAAAGGACATGGTTGAATTTTTATTTTTAGTTTCACAAACTAGAAATTTATTCAATAGCAATGAAATCTTACAGAAGAAAAGTTGATAACATGTCTAATGCTTCAAAATGTCACTTGTAAATGTTTTACCTAATGATCCAGTATCAGAGTTCATATTTACTTAGGGTCCTAGTTTTGTCAAAAGTCAGATTAATAAAGATGTAGAAAAAGAGAAAGCAAAATTAAAAGAAAGAGAGGAATTAAAAGAGTTACAGAAAATTAAAAGAAAAAGAGAGGAGTCAAGTGAATCTTGGAAACAACTGACATACTTTATTTATTTATAGTTTATTTACAATTTTAAAGCAAAGAGAAAAGTATGTAAATTGAATTCTGAAGATCTGAATAAGAATGTTTCTTAAGAAAATGATTAAAAGTTTGTTTCAATGTGATAGCTAATTTCTAGTAAACAAAAATGTATTCAGTGTGTTAAATTTTTTACATATCCTCTAATTGATGTATCCGAATGTTTTTGAGGGACAGGATGCTCACAGAAGAGGAAGGTGTGGAAACATCCTAGAACAAATGAGTCACATAAATAGTGTACTGTGTTGTGCAGGCTATAGATAATGGGTTGTTGAGATCATCACGATGAGGAATATTGATTTGCTTACAAGAAAGTACAAAGTAAGAACTGAGTCAAGCCTCAAAAACACTACCAAATGATGCTCTATAAAATCCTGCAAAGACAAGCTTCATTGTTAGTCAGCCTCCACACAGCCTGATTTTGCAAGGTGTCCTTGGCTGATACAGCCTGTTATCCTTAAGTCAACATGGTGAGTTAATAGTGAATAAACCTGTTTGTAGCTTCTTTTGTTGGTGATAGTTCTTGAGAGTTCCAGGCAGAATGTAGACTCTGAAGTTGGATGACCCACTATTTTAGCACTCCAAAGGTAATAGTCACAATGATAAATCACATCGACTCTATTTAAAAGTATTGTAAAAACCAATATAAATAAATATAAAATAACATATAGAGGTTTTAAGAGGTTTTAACCAATGGCATTGTTTAGGGAAGGTAAACACATTAAACAGACATTGGGAAGAATGTTCTCAAAATGCCTTCCAAAGTACACTGACATTACTTATGACTATTTTATCAAAAAATTTTCAAGCGGATTGATTAAAAATTAACTGAAAAATAATAAAATAATAAAACTGAAAAAAATAAAATAATAAAAATACTAAAATAAACCTTTGCAAGTAGAAAAGGACAGTCTATAGATCCACTAGTAATGCATATATAAATATAGTAACTATGCTATTTATGTTGTGGTTTTGAGTAACTCTTTTTCAATATGTGTGGAGCCTTATTCAATCGGCCTATTCAAACACATAAGAAGACTTGTCAACACTTTCATTAGCATCATTAAATGTACTAGTACACACTGCATGACAGAAATGGAACATATATTTAAATCCACCTAACTTATTAGCACAATTGTAGAAGAAGAATAAAGACACAAACTTCTATCCCAGCAATGGTGGAGGGTGTACAGGACACAGGCACTAGACTGGCTCTAGTACTCCTTTACCACTCTTAGAACCGATTCTTACTTGGCATGTGTTTAGTCATATTCTCTGTTACTAAAACAATTTTCTCTCGTAGTAGAATAAAGTGGACAGTTAATAGCATTTAGTTAACTTTTTTTCATATACAGATCATCCAGAAACAAGAGAATATCTTTAAAAAGCCATACCTTTTATTTATTTATCTGATGTGTATATACTATGATGGTTTTGTGCCACTCTAATTCATATAGGAAAAGCTGATAAATACAACAAGCTTCCACTTGTGGCATATTTCTTTGTCACAAACATGATCATGCTTGCTGATGCACTCACTATAAGGAGACTTTGCTCACTCATGGTTGAAAGATCTTCATATTTCTGTTCATTTACTAGAAAGAACCTCAGAGTTCCAGCAGCCCAATGCTTCATTAGAAAGCAATGGGAACAAAATACCCATTAGACACATTTGTCTCACAAAGAAAGGAAAACTTTTTCAAAGCTTTAACATGAAAGAAACTTCAGTTAATGGTTTTTTTTTTTCAAAAGATTAAGAAAAAACAGTAGTTCTGGAAAGAGGAAGAAAGTATTTTGTGGATTAATAATTACTTAATGATCAAAAATGGAATTAAGTAGAGTTTAGTACTTAACTCCTGTAAGCCAAGTAGGATAAAATACCTAAGAAAATTAGCCATACAGAGACTGCAGCAGAAAATTCCAAATTTTAGTAACAAAAAAAATTATTATAGGGTGTGGAGTGTTGACTCATTTTCTCTTATTATTTGTAAAATTGCCTAGACTGCATATGAATGATGCCTTATTAATGTTATTGTCAATTTAAGTTTGATCACAAACTACCAACTTCAGAAAATGTTTACATGGCCTGTCGCTGAATTAGACTGAAAATAATACAGTAAACGTTTGCAGAAGTAGGATGTTTGCAATCAAATAGGTCATTACTTGTAAGAATAAATGTAAGTATGTCTTCTGTCATAGCTAAGGCCTTCACACTTCAGTAGAATTCTCTGGATATGTTAGTCTCCTTTCTTGATAGTCTTGAAAAAACTAGTAACATTAAACGTTTACATATCAAAAGCACAAATCCTAAAGGGTCACACATATCTGGATGTATGATACATATTCTAGAAATAACTATTTGGATCCAACCCTCAACTTTGTATGGCACACTATCTATAGGACTCTGACAAAATTATTGAAAAATACATTAAGTATTGAAAATACGGTCAACTTCCAAGTGACAGAAATAAAAACAAAATCCTACCATACAGCACCTCTGTAAAGGGTCCATGCTTGGTTCTGTGGAAACTAAAACAGTGGCTGATTTACACTGTAAACTATGCAAATGTGAGGATTCACTACTGTTGACCCTATTTTAGGTATCCAAGGCATATTCCAGAAGAGAATGTTCTTCAAAATGTGAAGGCATAAGGTCAGGGTAGAGAGAAATAATATGGATGGTACATGAATAATTTGAGGATGTCAGAGAAGAGCAATTGATATGTTGTAACACCCATCAAAACTCTGCTGTACAGAAGTTGGAAGCAGAAAACAAAGGCCAAACCCTTATTTTCTATCTCCTGTTCCTCTGGCACAAGCTGTGTTGCAGAATTCTGTGGGACAACTTTTGTCTCTATTCTCAGTTAATCCTCAAGGAAAATCTTAGAAAAATCTTTGAGTTACTAAAGATGATTTTCGTAGTTTTATAGATAAATAGCTCAGTTGAAAGTTGCTTACCTTCCTTAGACTGCCTAAGTAATTACTAATAGGTAATTTTAAACTAGCTCCAAAGCATATTCCTGTCTGCCATTACATGCATTAAGATACTTCAATTTGTCATTATAGCATCAAAGCAGTAAAAGACTTTTGTACTGTAAAATGATAAAAATTTTTTATGGTATAAAAAAAATTGAAAGATGCAACTACCATGACTTCTGTGCCATGCAGTCTAGGGAGAAGTCCCAAGGTCCAACTCATAAATTAAATACCTAAGAATATCTTTAGTGGTTCTCAACTTTCCTAAGGCAGCAGCTCTTTAATATGGCTCCTCATGCTGTTGTGAACCACAACCATAAAATTATTTGGTTGTTACTTTATACCTGTAATTTTGCCACTGTTATGAATAGTAATGCAAATATCTGATAAGCAGGGTATCTGATATTCAGCGCTCACAAAGGCATCATGGCCCACAGGTTGAGAACCATTAGCCCATGTGAAGCCATTTAAAAGGCTGCTTTTAGGGGTTTGGGGGGATACCAGAATGTGGTGGAGATGCGGCCTTACAGGTTCCACTCTGGTTCAATCTGAAATGCGGCAAGTGTGTTGTGGTTTCAATGTGATATAACGTGGCTTTTATGCCAATATGCGTTTTCTTCTCCTGATTTTGTTCACTGCTGACAGTGACATTTCTCTCAAAGGTAATGCCCATCTGAAAACACATCTTAGACTTTGCTTTCTCTCTTATCCCAAGCCTTTGGCCAAAGACCAACTTACAATTCAGACTCTCCCATTATCACGTCTCCAGCTCCTCCCCTTCATGGGTTGCCTTTCAGTTTGCACCTTCACCAGCTGTGTGAGCCACCAGTGCCTCTGGGCTTCCTTTCTCATTGATCTCCTACTAAAGTCAAGGAACTTCAAAACTGTAGCGCAAAGCATAAGGGTTCTATATAATGTGACTCAACACATGTTTGCATGCTTATTTCTTTACTATCTCCCACCTGTTGCCAACAGCCTACACAAAAATTCCTTCCCTGTAGTGTAAGATTGCTAACATGTTCCATAGCTATGGTTTTGTATATGTTCTTGCTTTAACCTAAAATGCCCTCGTCAAATGCTTCTTCATTTTTTTTTTTTTTTTTTTTTTTTTTTTGAGATTAGATTCAAATAATTCCCTTTCTCAATTCTCACATTCCAGCAGAGCTTCTGGGCTCATATTATCTTATTGTTATCGCTCTCAGCTTTCTCATTTCTCCCAAGAAGTGTGAGAACAAACAATTTGTCCTGGACCAGTCCCAGCATTCCTGCTTCTCTGGCAGTCATCGATAGTGTCAGACACAGGGTAAGCCCTAAGTTTTCCCTGTGTGCCACTTTTCTCACTGCAACAATAAGAGAATTCTCTTCCTTTCTTCACAGAAAGACAGGACCGATGCAAGCCTGAGTGGACGAGTAGATATGTTCCTTATCATGTAGAGAAGTCAGTTTGTGAGATAGAACACTGGCAAGCTTCCAGGAAGAGTAGGCAAAAGGACGGAGATTGAAGAGCTGACTGTTACGGGGGTTTCAGATACGCTAGAGTCACAGAAGCTTCTTCCATTATGAAAGTGTATTGGCTATCTTTTCAATACAGGTTTCTTTCCTCCCCCAACCTCTCTCTCTTCTCTCTCCATCTCTGTCTGTCTCTGTCTCTCTTCATCTCTGTCTGTCTCTCTGTCCTTCCTTCCTTACGTCTCTCTCGTCCTCCATACTTCCTTCCTCCCCCCCCCCCCACCTTTTCGTGTATAATCAAGTTAGCTGTGTTTCACTCACTTTCATGGAGTCCTGCCTAATGAAAATGCTTATCTCTTGGTAAGACGTTGTTTCTGAACACATCACACTTGAGTAACAGGACACATAGAAATCAATGTGGCACACCAACCAGAAAGCTTCCTCCTTCCTAGATAGCTTTCATGGTCCTGGATAGCTTTCCTTGTGCTGGGCAGATGCCTAAGGAAGTTATAAGACTGCTGTCTTATAATAATGACCAGCAGGGAAAAATATTCCCATATATGTGACAATGACTTGATTACTTGACATGAATTTTTATGTTTGTCTAACAGATAGTATTTCAGTAGTTAAACCAAAGTCTCTTTGTCTATAGAGTAAACTCTATTTTAAGTAATATCACTATGAATCTGTTCAGATGAAAGTTCTCCCTATCAAAATTAAGGATTCATGTTAAGTACTTAGTGGCTTTGGAAATCTGTTTTATTTAACTCGTAGTGAACCTCGAAAAATTTCAGGAAAAAACCAAATCACCCTGATATTGAAGTACATCTCAGATCTGTCACTTCTCGTGTCCTCTTTACTTAAGACTTAATAAGCAAGCACCTGAATGAGTCTGGGGAACAGCTCAATAGGGGCTTGACTAGTAACACCCTTGGATTTCCTCTTCTGGACAACCCTGTTCTGTTTCTGTTTCACACACCTTGTGCAGATGAGTCTCACTGGAGCTTGTGTTTTGTCTCTCATGATCATTAAATAACTTGTGTTTCCAAGCCACACTAACCCCAATTTCCCTACAATTCCAACAACAAATTTTCTATTCTTGATATGCTCTGTATTCTGCTGCTTCTATGTTTTGGTTATTTATTTCCTTCACGTATCTCCAAAATTGTTGCCTGTTTAGAGAGCATAAAGGATATATATATAAAAAAAATTAGTGACTGTCTTATAATGATATTTTAATATCTTGTAGAATATTGTCCTTCTTAACATATTAAACAGTTGTTTGCTTCCTATCTCCGATCACTATAATATAAACTATTTCAAAGCAATACATGAGGACAGGACATTGTTTTGCTCACTCCTGTCGTAGCTTCATTTCTGTTCCTGTGACAAAAATAGCCTGAGCCAAAGCAACTTAGAGGAGACAAGGTTTATTTTGTAAGACTGAGACCTCTAGAGAGATCTCTAGTCTATCCCCAGAGTCCCCACTAAGAGACAGAGTCCATTGTTGATGCAAATGCATAGGAACAGGAATTTATTGAGCCATCGCGATGGGGTCTGTCCAGATCTTTCAAGCTGCAGACCCCGAGAAACAGAGGCACAGGCCTTTTATAGGTTTTAGACAAAGAAGTGAGTTTTACAGTATGTGATTGGTTGGCATTTGGGCAGAAAAGCTGCAAGCAGGGAGTTACAAGTCTTGGCTTTGGTGGTTGGAAATGGGTGGAGGAGCAAGTTAACCTATGGAAAAGATTGGTTGAAGCAGTCACAGGGGGCGTTTAGGAACTTTTTTACTTGGGGAGGGGTAGTGGAAATTTTAAACACAGCTGGTTGTCCTTGAGTCCTGCTGGACCCTGAGCACAGACGGAGACCTTGAGTCAATTTGGACTCTTCAAGTTTTTTCCTGTCCCTGCCACACATATACGGTGATCTGATATCTGTCTGTCCTTGGTTCAAGCTGGACCCTCTAGAATTTTACATGCTTTGGCCTTAATGGGGGTCTTTAAGGGAGGACTGAGTAGGCTGACTTTTACATTTTTCCAGACTTTGGCCTTAATGGGGGTCCTTAAGGGGGCTGGTTCATTCAATTTCTTATACAAATTATGGCTCCAGTCCATCATTACAGGAAAGTTTAGGTGACAGGAATTTGAAAAAGCAAGTCCCACACCATCCCTTTTCACAAACAGAGGGGAACAAATGCATGTTTATTTGTGCTCAGTCTTTTCTCTACACATATGATGTCCAGGACTGTAAATGAAGTGACAACTACAGTGAAATTCCCACATCAACTAGCTTAATTAAGATAGTCTCCTACAGGACAAACTGACCTGTCACCCATCATTCACATTCTTTTCCCAAGTGGTTCTAGGTTGTGTTAAGCCGAAAAAAAAAAAAAAACCTAATCATAGCAATTTTCAAATCCCAGTAACATGTCAGATCAGAAATAATGACTAAACCAGTTGTTCTGTGACTCTTTGATTCAGTTCCTCATGTTGAGGAGACCCTCTAACTATAAAATTATTTCATTGCTACTTCACAATGGTAATTTTGGTATTGTTGTGAATTGTAATATAAATATCTGATATGCAGGATATTTGGTAGATGACCCTCCCAAAGGGGTCATAATCCACAGGTTAACAACTGCTGGAATAAATGAACAAGTCCAAAATAGAATAACATGATTTATAATTTTTGGTGGAGTAATCAAATTTTTATAAATGTTTCAACCTATTACAGCTTTAACAGTTTTACTTTCATTTCCAAGATCTTAAGTTTTAGTTAAAATGAATTTTGTATGCTCTATAACTGGAGATGTGTGTGTATGTGTGATGTAAAGGCAGTTAAGGTTTTCTTTTCTTGTAAGTTAGTTCAACTTGTTATAAAGTACTCCTCAAATCGAAATTTGAACTAGGACTGTCTTTTTAGTTTAGACCATAATTACCCTCTGAACATATCTTCTGATGAAAATCCAGGTGGACTGTTTCTAGGCTCCTGACCCACAGAAGCTGTAGAATCATAAGATTAGATTTAGACTTCCATACTTAATGGTAATTTGCTATATATCCACAGATAACTAATATGGCTTAGGTAATTTTATAAAAATTTATCCATGTATATAACTTGAGTGGTAAATTTTATGGTTCCCTAAAAACATTTATTTGCTATTTTACATTTTTAGTCACATAGACCTGTATCCTAAGCAAAACTATTCAAATAACCACTGAGACCAAAACAGATAAATCATTTTCTTTTGTCTAACACGAGGAGATATTGTTAGACAATTCCATGACATCATATTCTATGTAAAGGTCAAATGTGCTTTAATTTGTTTCTTGTGCTCCACTTCTTTCCAAATATACTCTTTCATTGTTTCTAAAAGCAGCTGTTTATCTGTGAGAAATTTCCATTTCCTCTTCGAGAGATTTTTAGATAGTTTATTCTGTTTGCTTTCAGTTGGAGACATATGTGAGAGTATCTTTTGCCTACACAATCTCTTACCTTATGTTATAACCTCTCTGTGAGTCACTATTGTTTACTGTGATGTGCTAAAAAATTTTCCCCACTGTGGCAGATTAACTTTTACCTCTCTCTCTCTCTCTCTCTCTCTCTCTCTCTCTCTCTCTCTCTCTCTCTCTCTCTCTCTCTCTCTCTCTTAATTTTAACTAAGTTTGTATTCCAAGAAACAGCACCAAACTTTACCAAGTCTTCAGGGGTTGTTTTTTATATTCAGAAAAATTAGCTTAACATGTTTGTGTTTAAAACAGTGAACTTTGTCACTTGTGGAGCAAGACACTCAGGAGTGTTTATTATATGACACAAGTTGGCTTCTGCTAAACCTAATTCAGTTTCAAAGTTAATCTACAAATTCTAACTCAAAATCTTTCTGAGATGAAAATTTCATTTTACCAGCCAACAGGAAGAGACTGATTAGATTACATAAAGCATGCTCAATATTTACAGTGAAGATTGAGCTCTGCATTCTTCTGTTTTAAGAGAGTGTCACGGAAGAAGAAAAGTGGTTACTTGGCTCTTTTTAGTTATTAAGGACTTGCGACAAACCTCTATGTAATTCAGAGTTTATGAAACTGAGTCCAAGCCTTTCATTTTGTTGGACTCTAGGAGAAAAACTGCTGTATGCTTCACCTCCCAACACTTAGGAATGCAAGTCTGCACCGATAAATGCAGCTCACAGCTAAATTACATGTCTTCAGTTCATTGCAGTTCAAGCTGTGGGTTAATTACCTGGGATTCCTCACCTTAGAACTAGAAAAGAAAAAAGATGACAGAAAAATTCATGGAATTCTGAACAAGGAAACATTTATTTTCTTCCTTCATGCTGTTTTCAAGTCAGGCATTAAGGTTTAATGAAGCAGATACACTTATTGCAATAGATGAGCATGCTGCTTTTAGTCAAGTTCAAGTGTTCGCCTGACTAAAATGAAGTTTCTACCGTTTAAATAAAAAATACTATTTAATTGATGTACTTTTAATGCTCAATTTAGAAGGATGCCTGACTCACACATTGTGTGAATATATGCATAATGCTGTATAGAAGGAAAAATATGTGTGTTTGAATTACCTATTCATATTCTCTTTTGCTGAATTCTTGCTACTGTTCTAGTCTTCAAAAAGTTGTATCTATATACATTCAAGATAGGTGCTATAGAAAGTGATTATGTCTGTTTTAAGTATTATTTTTGAAATCTTAGTTGATATTCATTGAATGGGAGGAAACAAATGTGATTCCACCCAAATAAAGTCACACATGTTGGCATAGAAACTTTTCCTATCAAATATAGAGTAAAATAGCAATTTGTTGCTTATTACTAAGATAAATTAGTTAAATATTCTACATTAGTTTCACCACTACTTAATTAATATGAAAAAATAATAATGGTTCTATAATTTCAACTTGAACTGATACATTTTATTTAAAGCTATTTTGGTAGATATTTTTAGGTATAACAGAAGAGAAAGGATCTGGTAAGTACAGAAGTTTTGGATAGTGTTACCGTAAGTGAGGTAAGTATTGCTGTTTTGATGTGTGTGTGTGTGTGTGTGTGTGTGTGTGACCTTTCAGTCACTGTAAAATACATATCTAAATAATAAACTTGGCTCTAGAGTTTCAATGCTTTAGTCTATATCCATTATTTTTCTTTTTATGCTTGTGGCAAGGGAATGCACTGTAGTAAGAGCAGAGACTACAGGAGGTTGTTCACACCATGGTAGCCAGAAAGGGTACAAGTGAGGAAAGGCTGTGACCCTAATATTCCTTTCAATGGCTTATCCATAACTTCTTTTTGAAAAATTCATTAATTAAATTATTTACTTTACATCCTGGTAGGAAGTCCCTCTCCCTCCTGTCCTCCAAGTCCCTCCTTCTCTCCTCCCTTTCCACTCCCCACTGACCCCTCTTTTTCTTCTCAGAGAAAGCTAGAGAGAGCGCCCATAGATATCAACCTGCCTTGACATATCAAGCAGGCAACAGAGTCAGAGACAATCTCTGTTCCTGCTTTTGGAGGTTACACATGAGGACTAAGCTGTACATCTATCACATATGGGGGTGGGGGTGGTAGCTAGAAACATCTCATGCATGCTTGCTAGCTTGTATTTGAGTCTCTCTGATCCTCTATGGGTGCAGGGTAGTTAAATTTGTACATTTTCTTTTGCTGTCCTTCACCTCTCTGGCTCTTTCAGACCTTCCTCTCCCTCTTCCATCAGATACTCTGAGCTTGGCCTAACATTTGTCTCTGGGTCTCTGTGTCTGTTTTTGTCAGCTCCTGTGTAAAGCCACTCAGATGACTGTTATGCTAGCCTCTTGTCTTCAAGAAGAGCAGAATTTTAGTAGTAATATCAGTGGTATCTCTCGCTCTCTTTCTCTCATAGTTTGAGACTCAAGTTAGGCTAGTCATCCGCTGTCTGGGTCGAAGGTTTTGTGTGTGGGTTGATGTCCCCTTCCCTCCTCTGGAAATCCCAGCTAGCTGTAGAAGTGGCCCCTTCAGGCTTCATATTTTCCACTGCTAGAAGTCTTAGCTAAGGTCACAACCGTAGACTCACTCCCTAGGGCCTTCCCTAGAGATGCCCACCTACCAGCAATTTCAGTTCTCTCTCGGTCTCTCTCTGTCTCTCTCTGTCTGTCTCTGTCTCTGTCTCTGTCTCTGTCTCTGTCTCTGTCTCTGTCTCTGTCTCTGTCTCTGTCTCTCTCTCTCTCTCTCTCTCTCTCTCTCTCTCTCTCTCTCTCTCTCTCTCTCAGCCCTCCCCCACCTTACCCCACACCTGATTCCCAATCCTGCTCCTCCCTTTAAGCTGAAGATTTGAATGCTAGATTATGGCCCTATTGGGAGACAGGATATCCAGGTTGGATTTTGGCCAGAAGAAAAAAGCAGATGGTCCAAGTATTCCAAAGTACTTTACAGAGTATTAATAATGTTATACTATAAAACAGTCATGCCTGGAAATTAATTTAAAGAAAGCCTAAGTGGTACTATGTAGAAAGAAATCTATGTAAAAGATTACTTAGGCAATTTAGCAGGTACAATCTAGTGAAAGAGACCCAGAAAGACACACATGGTATGTTCTCACTTTTTAAAAAATTTTATTAATTTATTCATATTACATCTCAATTGTTAGCCCTTCCCCTGTTTCCTCCCATTCTTCCCTCCCTCCCACTTCCCCCCTTCTCCCCTCCCTTATGTCTGTGATTGAGGGAGACCTCTTCCCCCTATATATGCTCTTAGAATATCGAGTCTCTTCTTGGTAACTTGCTATCCTTCCTCTGAGTGCCACCAGGTCTCCCCATCCAGGGGATGTGGTCAGAAAAGGGGCACCAGAGTTCGTGTGAGAGTCAGATCTCACTCTCCACTCAACGGTGGAGAATATCCTGTTCGTCGGCTAGGTCCTGGTAGGGGTTCGAAGATTACTGCCTATATTCTCCTTGGCTGGTGCCTTAGTTTGAGGAGGACACCAGGACCCAGATCTGCCAGTTATAAAGTTCTTCTTGTAGGTTTCCCGGACTCTGTGGGTCCTACTATTTCCCCATTCTTCCATGCTACTCTCGCCTAGAGTCTCAATAGGATGTCCTCTCTTCTGACCCACTTTTTTGGTAAGTAAAGTTTTTCATGGTACGTATCCCTTGGACTAGTGTTTTGATATAAGTGAGTATACACCGTTTGTCTCTTTTTGCTTCTGGGTGAACTCACTCATTATGATAATTTCTAGATCAATCCATTTGTCCATAACTTTCTGGAATTCCTTGTTTTTAATAGCTGAGTAGTATTCCATAGTGTAAATGTACCACAAACCAGAGACATTAATTCAGTTAGAGGAAAAAGTGGGGAAGAGCCTGGGACACATAGGCACAGGAAACAACTTCTTGAACAGAACACCAACAGCCCAGGCCTTAATGTCAACAATTAATAAATGGGACCTCATGAGGCTGAGAAGCTTCTGTAAGGCAGGAGACACTGTCAGTAGAACTAAGCGACAGCCTACAGACTGGGAAAAGATCTTCACCAACCCTTCATCTGACAAAGGTTTAATATCCAAAATATATAAAGAACTCAAGAAATTAAACACCACAAAACCAAACAACCCAATTGCGAAATGGGGCTTGGAACTTAACAGAGAATTCTCAACAGAGGAATATCAAATGGCTGAGAAACACTTAAAGAAATGCTTGTCCTCGTTAGTCATCAGAGAAATGCAAATCAAAACGACACTGAGATTCCATCTTACACCCATCAGAATGGCTAATATCAAAAACTCAAATGACACCACATGTTGGGGAGGATGTGGAGAAGGAGGAACACTCCTTCATTGCTGGTGGGAATGCAAACTAGTACAACCACTTTGGAAAGCTATCTGGCGCTTTCTCAGAAAAATGGGAATAGTGCTTCCTCAAGACCCAGCTATCCCACTCCTTGGAATATACCCAGAAAATGCCCTACCACACAACAGGGACATATGCTCAACCATGTTCATAGCTGCTTTATACATAATAGCCAGAACATGGAAACAGTCTAAGTGTCCCTCAGTAGAAGAATGGACTAAGAAACTATGTACTCACTTTTAAGTGGATATTAGTCATGAAGTACAGGATAGCCATGCTACAAGCCACAGGCCCCAAAAGCTAAGTAATAAGAAAGGCCCAAAGAGGATGCTTAGAACTCACTCAGAAGGGGAAATAAAATAAACATGTGTAGTAGATAAAGGGAGGGAACTGGGTAAGTGATGTGTTAAGAAGTCAGACATTTTCAGGTCTTTTAGTTCAATTATAAGAATTGAAAACACCAGATACTAAAAAGCAAACAACAGTTCTGAGACTCTTGGCCCATGCAGATATTTCACTTGTTTTAGTTGAAGATAAAATAGTCATTTGCTGGAAAATGCTTACAAAAATAGATCTGAAAATATTTTCCTTGAATGTTTAATATGTTATTTGCTTTTGTGTATTCTATTCACTTTACTATGCAAATAAGTCTACAAATATTTTGTAAATTTTTTAACTTTGTAGTTTAACACGCATTTAAACACTTGAAGTTTAATGTCTTTTCTCCTTATTGCAGTCCTTGGGGTATTGGGACATTTGTAGTTTATTCATAATGTCAGACATAGTTCTCTTTTATTACCTCCTATTTTCTTTCAATTTTGTCTCTATCAAACAAGCTGTCCATTATAGGACACCACAGCCAGTGTTTTCATGCAATCTTCTTTCTACACATCACCACTTATTCTTTAAATTAACTTCCAGGGATAACTGTGTTTACAGTATAACATTACTACTCCTGTAATGTACTTTGGGATCTATGGACCACCTGCTTTTTTTTTTTCCTGGCCAAAATCCAACATGAGATACATATTTTTTCCATATTCATACTCTATCTCTTTCAATATGTCCAGAACTTATTGAAATATATTTCAAAAGCTGTGATAATGTTTAAAATGCATTTCTACTGTGTCCTCAGTGCCATCAGATACTCTGAAATTGTGTGTGTATGTGTGTGTGTGTGTGTGTGTGTGTGTGTGTGTGTGTGTGTGTGGTGACATTTTAAAAGTTTTCACAAAATATTACCATGTTTTTGCATCACCTAAAGGCATTTAACCCATTTTGAATATGATCTTGTCTCCTAATTTTCAGTGAACTCTATCTCAGTATTCCTACTTAAGTTTTGTTTTCCAAGAATAAAACTCCCTTTGTTTAATCAATTCCTGTTCCCAGAACTTGAATCTTGTTGCTTTTACTTTTCACCAGCCTTTCCTTTTGCCTGCACCCTGAACCTTTCTCCATACTCTACTCTCCTTTATTCAGCTTAAAAGGTTCACAGGTCTGCCATAGTGGAAAAGATCAAATTCCTTCATCTGCCTTCTTTCTTTCTCTGATTCCAGACCACTGCTTTTCTAAAGACGGTTTCGCATGGACTAATTCTGTTTTCAGCATCCATTCTCTTAATCAGTTGTAACATGATCATGGCTACATTCTTGAAAGTAATTCTTCAGTCAGCAGGTAACTTAGCAGTCAGCCTACCTGAAACTTTCAGTCTACATCCTAATTGTCTCTGAACAGTTGGTCCATTGAGGGTCCTTTCTCTGTGAGTTCTATTCTTCCTTGGCCTTTCAGCTCTTGCAGTGTCTAGTTTTTCCTCTCATATTGGGCTGACTCCACAATGTGCTGCAAGTATTTTTCTTGCTCCACCAAGTGATGATCTCATCCATATCCATAACTGAAAACCTAACCCTCCACGGCCATTTCTGCTCATTGGAAAATTATCTAAATTATAGATTAGTTCTACCCCTGAATCCATTTGTTTTAAGTAAAGCTGTGGTCTTCTGCTTATTGTTATTTTAAGGCAAAATCTCCCAAAACAGTCAACACTGGCTTGGAGCTCCTGACCTGTCTCTGCTTGAAGAATGTTGAGATAACAGGCACTAAGGACCAAGTATTCCCCTAATCTTCCTAAAGTCATTAGGATTAAAACAGGCAATTTTTTTTTTGTGGTGGAGGAAAAAGTTTATTATAGATATTAGAAAGAGTACAGCCAGAAGTATAGACAGAGGTGTCTCGGAGTCCAGGGTGAACCTGGCCAGACTGAGCCAGCAACAGGCAAAGTTTAAAGCCATTGTTTTACAGATTTATTTAATTACCACAATTGATTTCTATTTTAGACAGTGCTTAAAACCCCAGCAAATCAAAAACTTTTACTTTTCTTCTGTTCTTGACTTTCAGTCCAAATCATTTTAAAACTTTAAATTTATATTTTTCTTTCTCCCAATGTTTTCTTTCATGGATAATTGTTGCGCATCTTCGCTATGTTTTCTTCTCTAATCTCAGGACACCCACACGTAAACATCTCATTTCTTCCTGTCTTGGCTTTTTGCAACATCATTTGCTTATTACACTCTTCCGAAAGCAAGCTTGATGCCTACTCAAAATAAACAGGAGAAACTTTTCTCCCATTTCCCATGAACAAACTAAGCTTCTTAGGTCTTTTGTTCAGGCATTGTTTATCAAACTCATATTTTTATGCTAAGTATAACTTTCCAAGTTCCTCCAGGGCCAAAGCAAATCTTTATATGAGGTGCTTAGCTTAATAATTAGTGTTTTCAAGGATGTGTGCTTCTCCTTTGGCCTCAGCTTTTTGTTTCTTTTTTATCTGCAAAGTAGAGATGATACCATCTTTTTGTCCCAGACTTGTAGATTCCTTAATTAATGTTCTTGTCAATATATACTATCCTCTTAAATTTTCTGTCATGATGCTTTTAATCACTGTAGGTGTATGCTTTGCCTCTGACAGCTCTGAGAGAAGGCACTTCTATCTTGAATCATGTTTCTTTTGTCATATTTGTTGTAGAAACAATTATATGCTTATTGACGTTAACTTTCTGAGTAAATAAATTTGAAATTCCTTTGTTGAAGTACAAACAAAATCTTACAAGTAAATCGGTGAACAATTTTACTGAGACTCCTAATTTGTGGCTGAAGAAAACCCAAACCATTAAACTTTTGATAATTAAAAGCAGAAAGCAGGAATCAATACGAATCAATTAATAGAATATTTGCCTATTATGTACAAAGCCTGGATGCCATCTAGTATTGTATAAACTGGGCATTAGTTTTTAAATTTATTTATTTATTAATTCATTCATATTACATCTCAATTGTTATCGCGTCCCTTCTATACTCCCATTCCTCCCTCCCTCCCACTTTCACCCTATTCCCTTCCCCTATGACTGTGACTGAGAGGGACCTCCTCCCCCTGTATATGATCATAGAGTATAGAGTCTCTTCTTGGTAACCTGCTATCCTTCCTCTGAGTGCCACTAGACCACCATCAAGGGGGCATGGTCAAATATGGGGCACCAGAGTTCACGTGAAAGTCAGTCCCCACTCTTCACTCATCTGTAGAGAATGTCCTGTCCCTTCGCTAGATCTGGGTAGGGGTTCAATGTTTACTGCATGTATTGTCCTTGGTTGGTGCCATAGTTTGAGCAGGAACCCTGGGCCCAGATATGCCTATCATAATGTTCTACTTGTATGTTTCTAGGACTATGGATCTTTCTATTTCCCCATTCTCCCATGCTTCTCTCACCTAGAGTCCAAATAGGATGTCCTCTCCTCTGTCCCATTTTCCTGGTAAGTGAAGACTTTCATGGACATGCCTCTTGGGCTAAACTGGGCATTATTGATGTATTATTTTTATCTCTTTAATTTGGCTTCTTATATCTACCATCCCTCTCCACGCCAATCACTTCCAAAACCCCAACACTAGTAGGAGAGAGAAGGTCAGTGGGAAGAGGTTATGCTGAGATCCTTTTAGGCTATTTCCTGCTGATTGAGGGTGTTGAGTTCCTTGAGGCAAGTCCAATCTTCATCTCCCCAGGATGTCTCCAGTTTTATCATATCATTTATTTACTCACAGCAGCTTGACAAACCATCAACAACAGCAGCAGGAGCAGGGACCAGCAGGAAAAATAGATGTGTCCCTTCTCTTGGGGCTCTGGTCTTTTTATATCCTCTCTAGAGTCCCCAGAATTAAACCATCTTCAGCTGGCAGAATCATGCCCCTGTGAGAACACATTTGAGGCAAATAGTTTACTTCTGTGGACAGTATTAAGTAGCCCCATATCCAACACCTGGGATTAAAACAAAAACATGTTTACATGACAACATAACAGGGTTTTTAAAGACACCAGAATTCTCACTACATTTCCCCCTTAAGTGAAAAATAAAGGCTCTTACTCTAACATTAATGAGACTTGTTGTTGCTTTCTTAAAAGGAGATGATCAATGAATGAAACACTTCTTGGATCAGTAGTTTCTTCCATAATCTGCTATCTCTTGGCTACTCTTTTCTGAAGTGGCTTGTACTCCAAAGCCACTTTCTGAGGGCACAAAATTACCTTATATGTCTCTCTTGTACTTGCATTCATTAGTCCAACATTGGCCCTTACCATAGCATCTACGAACCCTAGAAAGCTTAGGTGTTCATAAGGAGAACCCAGTGCTGTCAGAAACTGCTAGTTTGCTTCTCCAGCAGTAAGAACCATATTCCCCAGATTTAATGCACCTAGGATTTTGAGTTCAGAAGCATTTACAATTTCCTTTGTAAATGGCTGAATTCTTGGCTATTAAAGCACAGGGTATTTTAATACCTGAGACCTTGTATAACTCCTAGGAAAGCTAATGGTAGCAATCTCATAACCCTTTCTCTCCATATAGAGAAGAAAACATAGATCCCCACACACACCAGCAAAATGGGAGAAACCCAACAGGAACAGTCACAGTAAACATTTTGTTGATATGTTTAAACAGAATATCTGTTTCTTCATACCCTGCTGTTCCCTTTATTACATTAGAAACCATTGTTTCTTCTACAACATTAGTAACCATTTTCCATTATTCCAAACCTCACATTGGTCTCTACTTGCTGACATTTTTTTAAAATCTATTTCATTTGGGTTCTTGTATCTACTACCCTTCTCCACCCCCGTGCTTTCTAGCACCTCAATACCAGGTAGGAGAGAGAAGGTTAGCAGGTGGAGGGGGCATTGAGATCTCCTTAGTCTACTTCCTGCCATTAAGAGGCATTGAATTCCTTGGGGCAAGTCCAATCTTCATCTCCTGAGGATATCTCCAATTTCTTCTTATCATTAACTTTCTCACAATCACATGACAAAAAACCAGCAACAGCAGCAACAGGATCAGGAAACAGCAGAAGGAACAGCCTCTGGTATTTCTATACCATCTCTAGAATTCCCAGAATTAAACTTTCTTCAATTAAAAATGTGCAGAGATAAAGATAGAACAGTTACTAAGAGAATGGCCAACCAATGCCTGGCCCAACCTGAGAACATCCCCATGGGAGAAAGCCAGCCCCTGACACTATTAATAATACTCCGCTATGTTTTGAGACAGGAATTTAACTTAAATGTTCTCTGAGAGACCCCACCCATCAGCTGACCAAATCAGAGGCTGAGACTCACAGCCAGAGCAGAGGCAGAGCTCAGGGAGTCTTGTGGAAGAGTGAGAGGGAAGGATTTAGGACCTGGAGGGAACATGGAGGGCACCTGTAAGGGACAAGAACCCTGCAATAAGACCAACAGAGTCATCTAACATAGACCCATAGTGGTTAACAGAGACGGAAGCACCAACCAAAGACCATGGGTGGACTGCACCTACGCCACTACACATGTGTAACTGGTGGGCAGATTGATCTTCGTGTGGGCCTCCTAGTAAGTTTAGTGGATGCTGGCTATGACATGGACACTGTTGCCGCTTTTGATCATGTTACCCTAACTGAGCTTTCTTGCCTGGCCTCAGTGGATGAGGAGGCAGCTCAGTCCTGATGCAACTTGATGTTCTGGGGTGTTCCCTTTTTCTGAGGACAAGGGGAGGAGGACTAGGGAAAGAGAGTGGGAGGGACTAGGAGGAAAAAAAGGAGGGGGCTAGAATTAGGATGTAATATAAAGTAAGTATATAAATTGAAAGTAAATTATAAATAAATAAACAAATAAATAAACAGAGGACAGTAAATACTTTGCCTGTGGATCATGCGTAGAGGTGAAATACCTGCTTAGAATACTTGAGGCCTAGGTTCAAGCACTGGCAAAGAAGAAAAGAAATCTTAAAACTGACTTTATTAACCTAAATGCATATATAGTTTAAAGACCAGTGCTAGTATTATTATGTAGAGAATAATTGTTTTTTTCTTTGAGGTGCTTGAGAATGTGGGCAAGGGGCCACTCTGAGGTACTTTTATTTTTAACTCTGTTTCTTTAGTGTCTTGGTGGGCTGAGGTCATATGTGGAAGCATTTTGATGTTTTGTAGAGCTTCATATGTTTAGACATATGAAGTGAGCTTGCATGACCAGAGCTGGAGATCTGGCTCAATGTAGACACTTGGTTTTACATAAGGCACTGGTTTGAGTCCTAACACAATTAAAAAGAAACACCAGTAGTAAACCAGTAGTGAAGTGAGGTCATCTTGGTATAGACTGTAAATATTTACACATGTGTTTCTTCATAGACTTAGAGCATTCTATTTATTCTTGACATTTCCTTCCCCCGCGCCCCCGCCCCCCCCCCCCGCCTCAGTGTTTCATTTTGTTATTCCATCATCAAAGTCAGAAATATAGAAAATATATACATATATTACATCACCATTGAGGAAAGGGCATTTTCCAAACCTCTTTGAAATGTATAGTCACAGCAAAGTATACAGAATAAACACTTCCTAGTCCAACCTTCCCAGTTCCATCTTGCAGAGCATCCTTTAGTGTGCATCTTCACAGGACAGCAGCACATGCATCTGGAGGTGGAGACCTCACTACTGGTTCACATAGAGCCAACCCGCTGTAAATAGACTAAATGTCACGTTTGGCTTTATTTTAATTTTGCTCTTAGATTTTGTTTGTGTGATTCATTTGTGAGTGTATATGTCTGTGGTATATGTGTTTATGTGTGAGCCAGAATACATGGAGGCCAGAGGAGGACACTGGGTATCCTGTTCTATCACCATCGGCCTTATTGTACTGGGACACACTTTGTCAGGGACCCCAGAAGCCCCTGAAGCCCTCTTGTTCTGCCAGCCACAGCAATGAATTAAATCAGGGCTGTGGTCACTCAACTTTTTACATGGGTGGAAGGCACGCAAGTCCTCATGTATGCAGAAAGTACAGTCTTCAGTCCAGTGGGGGTTGAATTTTTTGCTGCATTACACATCATGCAGCTGGTAGCATACTGCTGCGCAACACAAAACCACTTGCATTGTTGGTGAAACCAGAAAACTCATGATTTGTTGCTAAAATCTTGCAACAAAGTCTGGATGTCATAGTGATTATAAAAGTCTTTGAGATTTGAATGCTTCTTGAGCAATCCAAGATGACAAGAGATTTCCTGTTCAGATGAAAACAAAGGAAAACAAAACCAAGTTCACCATAGATATAAGTGAAAATTGTTCTTCAGTATACATTCCACTGGAAGCCTGAACAACACCAATTGACACTTGCCTACTTTATCCTGTTAGGTGGGGTTAGTTATATTCACACTCAACAGGATGTAGTAATGTGAGAGGAAGTGCAGTGGGTGACATTAGCCAACATGTGGCTGCCGTCCAAAATTTCTATGAGTCACACCTTTTCTTCTGGTATCATTTAATATGCACTCCCTTGCCTTGCTCAGCTGGCAATGAGATGCCTGATAATCAGGCCTATCCCAGTTCATCTTCCTCACCCATCCCTGGAGTTGTACATGTTAACATTCATACTAAAACCAGACATACCTTTGTTGTAATTATAGCTCAGCAACTCTTAATTACTTGTGACAATGAGATTGGAAACCTTAGAAAAACTAAATTTGTTCAGAGATTTGTCACCTTGCATGAACTATTCCGTGCTATGATTTTGGAATGGTGGGAAGGCTAGAAACAAACGGAGTGTCTGGAAAGAGTGCCTCATACTGCAGAGGCAGCTTTGCTGAGTACCTCTGCAATGCCCTGTATCACTACCATCTTGAACATAAAAGAATTTGTAAATGTGAGCACCACTGGCTACAAATATTTGTTGATTCAGTGAATGAGAGATGATTTACTTGATGTGCTTCTAAAAGTAAACTATTTTCTTTTAGTCTCTTCATGATGTCTGAAATCAATAAGGCAATAAATAGTTATAGTGACAAGTCTTCATGAAGAAGCCACACTTTTAAAATAGAGAGATTTGAGTCAAGTGTGTAAATGCTATAAAAAGACAACTGAGATGCATTCTAAATCAACTCTATATGGAAAATGATGCTTCTATAAGCTTGCTCATATGTGTAATGTCCAGAAAAGATTCTTTTATAGTTCCCTGGATATAACTAATGACTTTTATGTAGTAGATATTCACTAGATATGAGTTATTTAGTGAGAAGTTATGTGCATTTTAATGGTGTAACTGGTTGTCAAGTGTGTGAACTAATTTGCACCTAATGAAAATTTATTAAACATTTTTTAGTTATTTGCATCTTTCCAGCTGAATATGAAAATGTAAAGTTAAACAAGACACTGTACATGCGCATTTATTATTTCTGTGGATAGTGGTGTGGGTTATGGAAGATGCGACCAAATTCAAGTTTTTTCAGGGCTATGTGGCTTCATGCACGTGCTCCTTTATCTGTACTCCACAGAAGAGTACTGAGACCACTACTAATCTATAGCAAGGATCAAAAGGCAAGCATTTATAAAGTTCCTTTAACAAAACGAGAGTAGTGACTTGATCCTAGATACTATAATCTCCTTAACTCTTGACCAGATTTATGACACCATGCTTAATTTCTCTTAAGTGGAGTAGGCTTCAAATCCACTCAGAAATCAGGTAGTTACACTTATAACCATCATGCCACTGTTGTGCCAGTGGGCATATCTTGCCAGGATCGCTGTGTTGTAGTTCTTGGGGTCCAAAGCTACTTAGTGTCATTGATTACACTTCTCCCCAACAACTTACACGGCCCTCTATGACAATATGAATCCTAGATACAGTAACATAAAACACTCTAAGGGATCTACTTTTCCAGAAATGACATGTACAAAAAAAAAAGGGGGGGCACTTTATTAGGATACTGATGTCTCAATTTCAATAATAATTTTAGTATCTATTTCTAAATCTTAAACTATGTAGGAACCTTTGTTCTTATATCACGTAAGAATGTTACAGTACACTAATTCTTACATTTCCCTGACCATAAGAGAAAATGATCAATGATGGGAATACTGCGATAAATTCATAAATGTCAAAGATTAGTGGGCTCTGTGAACAAATGTAGTCTCTATAGCTCGAGGATGGCAAAGGGAATCTGAGGAGCCCAATTTAGATGACTCACTTCTGGTTAAAAGTTACAGAAAAAAAATTCACTGCTAATTCAACCAAAACGATGGTAAAAGGAAAGTGAACTGTATGTTGTCTGGGGTAACTGTAACTGACTTTATTTTCTCTCTCTCTCTCTCTCTCTCTCTCTCTCTCTCTCTCTCTCTCTCTCTCTCTCTCTCTCTCTCTCTCTCTTGACTTGTACGTTCTTGTGCAAACCATTAAGAGAAATCCCCTGGCATTGTGTTTAAAATCTCATTACTCAGCATGGGGAGAGCATGTACTCTTCAAGCCTCATTTAATTTGTATCTACAAGGAATGATGACTACTAAGCTGGGCCTCTAATTATGAACTTACCATCGCAGGATGAATCGTAACTCAGTGACCACCCATGAGCCTACCTAATGGTTGTGTTAAGTGCACTAAGGTGGAGACAGACTTACAAAGCCAGTTTCGGCTCTGCTTCCATGGTGACGGAGGCCTACAAAAAAAAAAAAAAAAAAAAAAAAAAAAATGCAGTGCATATCTGTTTCAAACGACACATCACAGCAACAAAACTTTGAGTACCCAACTCATACCACACACTCTAGTCCTAATATAATGTGTGATAAATTGAATTCTTATTTGTGTATGTATAAGGTGGTTGAGGTGTTTGGGGGACATGAAGCTATGTAGAAACTATCATTTTGTAAGCCTAGGCCCCCTGTTCAGATGTAGGCATAGAAAGTTCATTCGCCACTGTTGAAGAGAGAACAGGGACTGCTTCTGACAAGAACTCTGGGGGTAGGCCTAGTGGCACAGAGAGGAAAAGGAAGCAGGCTATCCAGATGCGACCTGATAGGCTGTGGTCATATGGTGGGGGAGGAGGGCTCCTTCTGTCAGAGGTCTAGGGGAGGGGAATAGGGCGGAAGAGGCAGGGATGGTGGGGGGAAGATCCAAGCGAGCAGATAACAATCTCAATGTAATCTGAATAAATTATAATAAATTAAAAGGAAGAAAAGAAACTATCATTTTGTAGCATTTTCAACCATTATAAGTTATATTATGCTGTAAATAAAAGCATGCCATATTCTTTCCATTGTTGCTAAATTTGGCCTGACCATTTATGCACAGCAAAAAATGTACCTGAAATTATTTATAAATAAACTAAGGCACCAGCCAAGGACAATACAGGAGGTAAACTTTAAACCCCTTCCCAGATCTAGCCAATGGTCAGAATATTCTCCACAGTTGAGTGGAGAGTGTGATACGACTTTCTCACATACTCTGGTGCCTCACATTTGACCATGTCCCCTGGAGGGGGAGACCTGGTGGCACTCAGAGGAAGGACAGCAAGTAGCCAAGAAGAGACTTGATACCCTATGAGAATATATAGGGGGACGTAATCCCCCTCAGGAACAGTCATAGGGGAGGGGAATAATGGGAAAATGGGGGGGGGGAGGAATGGGAGGATACAAGGGATGGGATAAACATTGAGATGTAACAAGAATAAATTAATAAAAAAAATAAAATAAAAAAAAAAATAAAATTAAAAAAAAAAAAAAAAAAAAAAAAAAAAAAAAAAAAAAGAAAAAAAAAAAAATAAATTTAAATGGAGAATAGAATCTTATAACATGTACCTCAGATTTGGACATTCAGGAGTCAGGCTTATAGCCAATCACCAGCTTCAAATTCCTAAAAGCTATTACAGTTAAGCAAATGTTGTGCTATCCAGAATAGGAGCATTTCTCTCTGTTACCTCCTTTGTCTGTATATATGTAACAACTCAGGTTGCTGGAGAGAAGAGAGATTCTCAACCTTTACAGGTCCAGGGTATTGATGCTTAGTCTCCGAATTTCTAAATAAATTCTGTATTCTTATTTCAACTCTGAGTGTGGTATTTTCTTATGAGTGTTATCTTTACCTACTCTACCTCCCACGTGTTGGTTGCTAAACTAATCCTTTGACAATTGGAACAGGAAGATAAAGGTCAGACCTGTTTTCTTTAAAACTCTACCATACCCAAAATGTCAACACTTATGTGTCAAAGTGTAATTGCACAAATGCCATTAGGAAGGTGATCGAATGTTTATGGTAACTACTTGCAGATTCTCTGAAATTTTTCAATACATGATTCTAATATATGGTTAGCCTTCATATTAACTTCTAAGTATGTCCTTAACTTTCACTTGCTTCTTTTTTTTTTTTTTTTTTCATTTGAATTATATTATTACTATGTACTTCAAGCTGGCCTTGAACTCAGTATTGATGGTTTGGACCTCTGAATCTTACTGCTACAGTTTCCCAAAAGCTGATATTTCTATACAGCTGGTATTGGATCTCATTCAATTCTTGTTTTCCTTCCTTCCTTCCTTCCTTCCTTCCATCCTTCCTTCCTTCCTTCATTTCATTCCTTTCTTCTTTCTTTCCTTACCTTCCTATTTCTTCTGTTTTTCCTTCTTTTATTTTCTTCTTTCTTTGTTTAGACTTAGTCTCACTTGCCTGTCTGTTTTCCAAGTGTTAGTGCTGGGATTAAAGGTATAAGCTACATGCTTGGCTGCTTGTTTCTTGAATAAAATTCCTTTTTAAAAT